>NC_090265.1:1405381686-1405682467 GCF_040414725.1 Anabrus simplex
TATCCCTAATATTTCATCCATTTCATTGGTAAACCATTCATGAAAGCAATAAGTTTCCTTCACCAGAATAAACACCCCTCCTCCCATTTTATCTCCTCGGTCTCTGCGATAGAATGTATACCCTCCTGGAAATACTTCTCTATTACCCACCCCTTCTATCAACCATGATTCCACTCCTATCACCACATCTATCTCATAAGATTCCATCAATATACCAAATTTTAATTGTTTATTTACTACAGTTTGACAGTTTACCAGGAAAAATCTCAGACCCTCCTTCCTCTCTTTCCAATGATTTACTGTGATCAAGATCCCTCTGCCATACTGGAATTTTCTTTATTATCCAAATGATCATCAAGAGAATTTAAACTATGTTCCTTTACTGTTGTTTTACTTATGGGCTGGGGCTCTATGATGCATTTCCTTAAGTTGCTAATCGATAAATATTTACCTATATCCTTGGATGTTTTTACCTTTTCCTAAAAAGTGTTACCTGTGGGGTTATCTCTAAATTTGATCACCTATCAATCTAGCAAAGTTGATTTTCCCCCTTTCTGATTATTATTCTCTCTAATTCTCAGCGGCATACTCAAATTCTCAATCAACTTTCCTAACCTGTCACACACCTGATTTTTCCCATGCCTGTTCATGTGAAGACCATGCCTTGTAAAATGATGCATAGATAACCTCTCACTTTCAAAGTTAATTACTATTCTTTCCCTGTTTACAATTTCAGATGCATTAACCAATCCTATCATATGTTTTTTAGCTCTCTCAATAGCAGGATTTAGGTTAGGTATATCATATCTGTGTGGTATAGCATGCAAATTTACATTGGTTTTGTGTGTTAATTTTAGCAAATGACTTATGGCATGGGTCCAGTTCCTCAGTAATTACATTTTCATTTAGGCTCACATCATTTGTTACCCCATTATCACTAGCACATCTATCTCTCCTAATTTTTCTGTCGTACTTTCAGTGTTTTTCACAATTTCTCTTAAAGGTGCATTCGGTTTAATAATACTTTGCACTTCGTTGGGATGTACTACCATATCTGAAGTACTTATTTGATTATTGTTTGCATGAAAGAACTTTACCAAATGAATGGAGAGCTGCTATAGTAGCCCCTGTATATAAAGGAAAGGGTGATAGATATAAAGCTGAAAATTACAGGCCAGTCAGTTTGACAGGCATTGTATGCAAGCTTTGGGAAAGCATTCTTTCTGATTATATTAGACATGTTTGCAAAATTAATAACTGGTTTGAGAGAAGGCAGTTTGGGTTTAGGAAATGTTATTTCTCTGAAGCCCAACTTGTAGAATTCCAGCAACATATAGCAGATATCCTGGATTCAGGAGGTCAATTGGACTGTATCACGATTGACCTGTCTAAGGCATTTGATAGGGTAGATCATGGGAGACTACTGGCAAAAATGAGTGCAATTGGACTAGACAAAAGAGTGACTGAATGGGTGGCTCTGTTTCTAGAAAATAGAACTCAGAGAATTAGAGTAGGTGAAGCTTTATCTGTCTCTGTAAAAATTAAGAGGAGAATTCCTCAAGGCAGTATTGTTGGACCTTTATGTTTTCTTATATATATCAATGATATGTGTAAAGAAGTTGAATCAGAGATAAGGCTTTTTGCAGATGGTGTTATTCTGTACAGAGTAATAAATAAGTTACAAGATTGTGAGCAACTGCAACGTGACCTTGATAATGTTGTGAGATGGACAGTAGGCAATGGTATGATCATAAACGGGGATAAAAGTCAGGCTGTGAGTTTCACAAATAGAAAAAGGAAAAAGGCCTCTCAGTTTTAATTACTGCATTCATGGGGTGAAAGTTCCCTTTGGGGATCATTGTAAATACCTAGGTATTAATATAAGGAAAGATCTTCATTGGGGTAATCACATAAATGGAATGGTACATAAAGGGTACAGATCTCTGCACATGGTTATGAGAGTATTTAGGAGTTGTAGTAAGGATGTAAAGGAGAGAGCATATTTGTCTCTGGTGAGACCCCAACTAGAGTATGGTTCCAGTGTATGGGACCCTTACCAGGATTACTTGATTCAGAAATGGAAAAAATCCAAAGAAAAGCAGCTCGATTTGTTCTGGTCGATTTCCGACAAAAGAGTAGCGTTACAAAAATGTTGCTAAGTTTGGGCTTGGAAGACTTGGGAGAAAGGAGACGAGCTGCTCGACTAAGTGGTATGTCACAAAGAGTCACAATAATTGAAAATCTTCCACCTTTTTGATACTTTTTTATTTGCTTTTTATCAAATTATTATTTGTAAACATTACATGTTTCGTTCTCACTTGGGAACATCTTCAGCTGTTGTTAAGCTTAGGTGAATTGCTAAGTCTCTGAACACGTTATTTGCAAGTACATTGATCCTCGTAAAGACTACTTGAATACAAATTAAATTAAAATGATGTTAAAACAATGTGGGGGTTAATGGGTTAATGAAATGAGACTGGATGATTACATAGTTGGTCAGCTTAAAAACTATATCTATTCATTGGAATAGTTGTTAAAAGTTTCACTTTGTTACAATAAAAATGTCTGTTTGTCTTCCGGTTAAAAGGTTTTAAAATTGATTGGCTTCATGACACTGTTCAAATTGTTGTTGAATGTTTTTTCTTTCACTCCTTCCAGGTAGGCTGTTATTTATTATGAGCTTGCTTAATGTGCCCTAAATTGAGTCTAATGCGGAACTTTGGAGCTGATTGCTGGTCAATTTTTGGGAAGGGAGCTTCGTCTCAATTTCTGAAATGAAATGAAATGAGGCAAATAGGAATTTGTTTTTGTAATGAAAATGTGTCTTTACATAATAACTTAATGTATAAAGTGGATCCTTACCTTACTGTTGTTAGACTCCAATTCTACTGTGACCCTGGAGGGGGAACGTTTGATGCTGCTTTACGTCTAGTATAATAATGGTGTGTGTGTTCCGTTGTTTGCTCCTCTTTTTGGGGAGGCAAGGTTGCGGAGAGGGGAGGAGGTGTGTCGCTTACTGTTACGGCTTCGGCTTTAGAAGGGGTGGGGAGAGGGGATGTACAAAATGGCGGAGGCTCGGTCTTGTTTATCCTTTTACTGTCTGTATTGTTTCTTTTGCCGAAAGTTTCAAGACTTGATAGTATCCCTTCGAATATAGGGTTTCTATTGTCAATTGTATCATTCAGGTTATTGTCCTGATTGCTTTTTTGTTCTAAATAAATATATAGATTTTCTAATGTATTTAGAAGAGCTCCTTTGTTTATTTTACGCAGTATAGTTAAATCCTGCTCTATGGTTGTGAACTGATGTCCGGTTGAACCCCTTGGCCCATCGCGGAAATATTTTATGTCTTTCAGCATTGACATGCTCTAGGTATCTTACAGTAAAACTGCGCCCTGTTTGTCTGACATAAGTTTTATAAAAGTTTAATAAAAATATCTTATATAGCTAAAATCGAATGATATGACACTGTATCACAGGTTATTATATCCTTAAAAGTTCAGTAAGTAAAATGAGTAAGTTCATTATATGCACAATTCTAACTCAATGTTTCGAACCCTTTCGACAAGTCAGGTGTATGTAGATTCCACTGTAAGAACTGTGACAGCACGTATATTGGACAGACAGGTAGATCCTTTAAGATCAGATACACCGAACACGTAAATGCAATTAAATATAAGAGATTTTCTGCAACACGTGAATGGCTATAAACATCAATTCCAAGGTATCAATAACGATATAGATATTATCAATGTAATCAATAAGGGCCTAATACTCGATGTAACTGAACAATGTTTCATCCTACTCGATCAGTACTATAATCCAAACCTTAATCTTAATGACCTATCTGAAAAACCCGCAATTCTGTTTGACACACTTATCTCATTAATTAATAATCTGAAATTACCGAAAAATCAATCAATTCACAAAATAATACATAACACGCTTGCTTATTACCCCCACCGCAGTCCCCGCCCTTCCGATTAATGCCCCTCCTCTAGTGCGACCCCCCCTTCCCCGACCTAACACGCCCTGCCTCTCCCCGCTCTCTCTGACGGCCTTCTGTCTGCCACTTAACTTATCAGTTCCTCTCTTACTCTTCAACCTTCAACTTGGCACTCAAGGTGAGTTTCTATTTACATATAATTCCTCCCCGTTATTTGTTTCATACGTCGTGCTAACACGCGGCTCAATTTCTTCTTTTAGGTTCCATCTTTGGTTTGAGATACTTCCAGAGTTTTACAAGATCCACTCGATAATACTACTCTCTCAAATATCTCATCTGACCTTCTATATTAACTCACAATTCTTAAGTTGCTATTTACAGTCACGAAAAAAACCAAGCCATATAATGAACTTACCCATTTTACTTACTGAACTTTTAGGAATATAATAACCTGTGATACAGTGTAATATCATTAGATTTTAGCTATATAAGATATTTTTATTCAAAATCCACACACTGTTATGTCCAAGTTGAATGCCTCAGATAATTTTAATGAGTACTCATTTATGGGGAACTTTTTTTCACTTGAATGACTGGTTGTAGCTGTTATATTCTGAACACTCTGCTAAATATACTTATCCAGTACTTAACATTATTTTATTAGGAAATGCATTTATTGCACAGCATGGCGTAACTATTCATTATAATGAAAGTTCCAATGAGAAGAACAGCTGTTCTCTCCAGGGAGTATACATCTCTGTGTCGTTACACTGTTGTTACTAGCGCACTTACTGTATTATTTTTTTAAATACACTACAGTCTCCCCCACATAGAAATGTGTTATACACTGAATTTTAAATAAACACTTTGAAGCTGTGAACTTATCAGATAAGGAATAGAGACGAATTTAAAAAAAAGAGGGAGAACAGATAATCTATGGAATTTTGAAAAAGGTACTTCACTTCTCACAGAACAGTCCATCTGAGTTGGTTCACAAAACAAAATCACGGAACCGTACAGGTAGTCGAGTATGTCTTGATGATCTACGGACACGTACATTTGTTGGAACATCGGGATTCTGTCGTGGTGTCACTGCCATGTCTGGGGTTGATGGATTTTCTACTGGAACAGCTAGATCTTGGTGTGGTGATACTGTTAAATCAGAATTAACCGAGACATGGCAATCTGGAGCTTTAGGTACGTCGTATGACTGGGCTGCTTCAAATGTAACTGATTTAGGTTGAATCAGTGTCCCACGCATTTGGTCAATATGGCGTTTCAGTGTCCTTCCTGATTCGTCCAAAATAACTAGGTAGTGTTGCTGACCATACTTCTTTACAACCTTTCCAAATTTCCAAGTGTACTTGTTATTGCAGAAGAAGCACTCCTGGATTCTCTCCCCCACTTGAAACAATCGTCCTGGTTTGGCTACGGATAATGAAGGTTGAGGTCGGATAGGGAAGAAAGCATCAAGGCGAATCCTCATTTTTCCGTTCAGGTATAGCTCTGCTGGTGACTTTCCACATGCAAGGGGTGTAGCACGGTATTGAAACAGAATCTTTTGTATTTTCTCGTATATTGGGACATTATCATCTGAGGCAGAATGAAGACGATTCTTCAATATTTGAACATGTCGTTCTGCTAAGCCATTAGTGGCTGCGTGACCAAGTGCAATGAATTTTTGAAAAATTCCATTTGTTTAACAATAGGTGCGAAATTCATTGCTTTGAAAAATGGCTGCATTATCTGAGACAATGCTTGCTGGAAATCCATGATAAGCAAATATACGGTTTAGCAACACGATTGTGGAGGTACTTGTTGGTGTATTACAAACTATCCACTTCATTCCCGTATCGATAATGTAATCCAATCAATAAATGAAAAAAGGTTCCACCTAATCGATACTTTCTCTTTTTTATTTAGCCTTGGGCTATTTATAAAGACATTAATAACCACAGAACATGTTTCGATTGCTTAGCAGTCATCATCAGCTGTTTTACAGGTAGCTTAGGTAAAAACAGCATAAAATCAATCTCATAATTTACATTAAAACATTAAAAACACGTGTTAGTAGAAAGCCTATAGGTGGGAGAGGGGGGTGGGGGGGAGTGCATTGAGGGTAGTTGTTAGTTGGACATTAAACTTAATATTAAAAACACTTATTGGACTAGAATGTCTTAGGTTCACTGTAAGTCCTGAGAGCTTTTCCAATAAAATCACTTGCTGTTAAAAACTTGGAGATTTTTGGTAAAATGCTCCTGTTGAAATGTTTATGAAGTGTTTGTCTTCTTAAAACGGCTTCTGGTTTTCTTCCCCGTCACTTGTCTCTTATTAAGTGGAAAAGTGTGGCCCACTGTTGAATGAAGTCTAATATTTGGTGTTTAAGAACTTGTTAAGTTAGATCGTCTGTATTACGACCTGTAACCGGCAGAAAAAGATTGCGTCAATTAGTTGTGGTTGCCTAGATCGTCTGTATTACGACCTGTAACCGGCAGAAAAAGATTGCGTCAATTAGTTGTGGTTGCCTAGAAAAGTATTGCCTAGGGAGGCTATTTATTGGAAGATGTGGAAATATAAACTTACCCTTGTCCTGTTTGTATTCTTTACTTCCCGTGCTAGGGGTGTGGGTTTGTGCTGCTGTTCTCGACCTTGTGTTGTAGCGGTGTGCTGTGGTCTGTAAGCTAGCTTGGTTCAGAGGGAGGGGGGGCAGCGAGGGCGTATCGTCATTTGCTGTTTCAGGCGGGGAGGTGGCTTCTGTCAGTGACGTAGCGGCCTCGTGATTGCTAAGTGTGTTCGCTGGGCGTATTTGATTCCTTCCTAGAAACTCCGTGTATCTCAATGTGTGTTCGAATAAGGGGTTTCTCTGCTCATTTATTTCATTTAAGTTCTTGTCCCTGTTAATTGACTTGTCTAGAAATATGTGAATACTTTCTAGACTGTTCATTAGTCTTCCCTTGTTCAGTCTATTAAGAATTACCAGGTCTTGTTTAATATCTGTAAATATATGGCCCGATAACAATAGTTATTCTAAATAAAACTGATTATATTGAGAAAACCGAAACCTTTTTCAATAATAACAAGTTCAAAATCGTAAGTAAAGATCCTACCCCACGGATTCAAAGAAATTTGAAAGGAATACTTAAACAAAATACTTTCCTTCTTAGTGAGCAGAAATCACAAAAGTTAGTAAATATGAACCCGGGACTCCCTACGGCAAGAGCCATGCCCAAGTTGCATAAAAAAGATATACCTATCAGACCAGTAATCAATTTCCGTAAGTGCCCCACATATAAAACATCCCAATACATTCACAGGTTCTTAACACAAAACTATGTTTTCTGTTCTAACACAACTGTAAAAAATTCTAGTGATTTCTGCAAGAAGATTAAGGACTTTAAATTTAAATCCTCTCATGTAACATGCTCATTCGATATAAAAGATATGTATATAATATCCCCATAGAGAAGACGATTAAAATCATAAAAACTAATTTATTAGAACACAAACGGAAAAGCATACCCGAAATAGAAGAGTTTACGGCAATCCTTAAATTCGTACTTAGCCAGAACTACTTTTTATTTAACAAGATATATCAACAAGATGGCCTTCCCATGGGTGCTCCAGCCTCAGGCATACTGGCTGATATATATTTGGATCACCTGAAACATTCTTATATCGTAGACCACATCAAAGGGCTTGATTTGTGGGTACGTTATGTGGATGACACATATGCTGTAATTGACAAGTATCTCAATGATAGTCTAAGTATTTTGCACACTTTGAACACCTTAGATCCTAATATACGGTTTACTGTGGAAGAAGAAAAAAAAACGGTTCGATCAATTTTTTAGACGTTACTACAACAAAAAAAGCAACCAATTTCACTTTGGAATTTATAGAAAACCTACATTCACTCCAACTATGATTCATAACAAATCTCTACACACCGTCTCACAGAAAAAATCCACGTATTACAGCTTTATTAATAGAGCCTTCGAAATCCCGTTAACCAATAAAGAGAGGAATAAAGAACTAGCTTTTATCCGACAACAGGCCCTTATTAATGGTTTTAGTTTAAAAACTATTAACGAGTTAATTACCAAACGTAAACGCAAACTACAAACAAATTTATTAAAACAGTCAGAGCAAACAAAAAAGTATGTGAGGTTCACCTTCAACAACCCTAATATTTATGCAGTTAGTAATTTATTTAAAAAACATGACATCAAGGTAGCGTTCTCAACAAACACCAACACGAGACATAAGTTTTTCAACCATAATATGGTTAATAAGAACAGTGAAGAGTGTTTCCAGGATCCAGGTGTTTATAAATTGATATGACACCAGTGCAGGGTCACATACATCGGACAATCAGGACACAATTTCACAATAAGGTACCAAGAACATGTCAATGCAGAGAAACATAGAAGGTTCTCCGCAATGGGAGTACATATGAGCGAGACGGGCCATAGATTTACAGATATTAAACAAGACCTGGTAATTCTTAATAGACTGAACAAGGGAAGACTAATGAACAGTCTAGAAATTATTCACATATTTCTAGACAAGTCAATTAATAGGGACAAGAACTTAAATGAAATAAATGAGCAGAGAAACCCCTTATTCGAACACATATTGAGATAGATTCACAATTAAGTATTTATTTATTTTCCACCTAGTCGATACAATGATTGCTTAAGGCAATTTTTAATGGTCAAAAGTGGTACATGTTTCGTATATTATCAACATCTTCAGCCACATAACACTGTTTAGATGAAAAATATATAAAATTGACAAAGTAATGCTTTAGAGGAAGTGTTAATTTTAAGGACACTTCCTCTAAAGCATTACTTTGTCAATTTTATATATTTTTCATCTAAACAGTGTTATGTGGCTGAAGATGTTGATAATATACGAAACATGTACCACTTTTGACCATTAAAAATTGCCTTAAGCAATCATTGTATCGACTAGGTGGAAAATAAATAAATACTTAATTGTGAATCTATTGAAGTGCGATACGGACCATGAAGCTGATTTTATGTAACATATTGAGATACACGGAGTTACAATGAAGGAATCAAATACGCCCAGCGAACACACTTAGCAATCACGAGGCCGCTACGTCACTGACAGAAGCCACCTCCCCGCCTGAAACAGCAAATGACGACACGCCCTCGCTGCCCACCCTCCCTCCGAACCAAGTTAGCTTACAGACCACAGCACACCGCTACAACACAAGGTCGAGAACAGCAGAAACAAACCCACACCCGTAGCACGGGAAGTAAAGAATACAAACAGGACAAAGGT
Organism: Anabrus simplex; assembly: GCF_040414725.1. Lineage (NCBI taxonomy): Eukaryota > Metazoa > Arthropoda > Insecta > Orthoptera > Tettigoniidae > Anabrus > Anabrus simplex. The sequence continues at coordinate 1,405,390,943 of NC_090265.1, forward strand.
AAGTTTATATTTCCACATCTTCCAAAACTAAATAGCCTCCCTAGGCAATACGTTTCTAGGCAACCACAACTAATTGACGCAATCTTTTTCTGCCGGTTACAGGTCGTAATACAGACGATCTAACTTAACAAGTTCTTAAACACCAAATAGTAGAATTCATTCAATAGTGGGCCACACTTTTCCACCTAATAAGAGACAAGTGACGGGGAAGAAAACCAGAAGCCGTTTTAAGAAGACATAAACACTTCATAAACATTTCAACAGGAGCATTTTACCAAAAAATCTCCAAGTTTTTAACAGCAAGTGATTTTATTGGAAAAGCTCTCAGGACTTACAGTGAACCTAAGACATTTTAGTCCAATAAGTGTTTTTAATATTAAGTTTAATGTCCAACCAACAACTGCCCTCAATGCACTCTTTCCCCCCTTCTCCCACCTATATGCTTTCTACTAACACCTGTTTTTAATGTTTTAATGTAAATTATGAGATTGATTTTATGCTATTTTTACCTAAGCTACCTGTAAAACAGCTGATGATGATTGCTAAGCAATCGAAACATGTTCTGTGATTATTAATGTCTTTATAAATAGCCCAAGGCTAAATAAAAAAGAGAAAGTATCGATTAGGTGGAACCTTTTTTCATTTATTGATTGGATTGTTGGTGTATCTCGTAAAATTTGCACTTCTGCCCATTTCGATTTGGCGTCCACACAAATCAGAAAGTTGCAGTTCTCGAAAGGTCCTGCATAATCAATATGCACTCTTTCCCAGTAGGCCTACTCTTTTGGTTCGTCCCATGGATGCACTGGTGATTTGGGTGGATTTGCTCTTGTCAATGCACATGTTTGACATCCTTTTACTAGGCGTTCAATGTCTCGATGAATTCCAGGCCAATAGACGTTGCGACGGGCCAGCTGGTTCATCATGATGCCCAAATGAGTTTCGTGAAGTTCATTTAAAACCTGATCTCTTAGTCTGGAAGGGATAACAACTCTATCGTGTCTAAACAGCACACCATCATTCAGAGTATATTCTGAAACCATCCGTTCATTCTGTAAATTAAAAACACGTTTACTCAGTTCATGATCTTTACGTGTTTTATCCTGGATGGTGCGAAATGTGATTCGTTCGCTTGAAATTTGAAAAATTAGGTGCGTAAATAACTGGTTAACTTCATCTCCAATGGAGATATCTGTTGAAGAATAGACTTGCTGTAGGGAAGCCCGCGATAAACAGTCAACATTTTGGTTCTCTACACCCTTCTTAAATTGAACTGTGTAATCGAATCCCGACAAGAACGAAGCATATCGTAGTAGATGAGCAGATGTCATCTGTGGTAGAGCTTTGTTTTGCTGAAAAATATGAGTTAGGGGTTCTTTGTCGGTTACTAGTGTGAAGTGCCTGCCAAAAACATAGGCGTAAAAGTGGTTGACAGCAAACATTATTGCCAAAGCCTAATCTAGTTGGCTATAGTTCTGTTCTGATACAGTCAGTGATCATGATGCATACTCAATCGGCCTTTCTTCTCCATCAATTAGATGGCTAACAGCAGCGGCAACACCTGTTGGACTTGCATCTGACGTCAGAACTATTGGTAATTTTGGATCATAGGGCATTAAGACCCTATCGCTACACAACTCTGCTTTTAACTTGAGGAATGCGGTTTCACATTCTGAAGTCCATATGTAACGTTGGCATTTGCGGAGCAGGAGCCGTAATGGATATGACATGGTGGAGAAATCTGGTATAAACCTGGAGTAGTATGTGATTAGTTCCCAAAATCTGCATAGTTCATCAACATTTGTAGGATGAGGCATGTCATTAACAGCTCTAACTTTTTCTGGGGACTTACTAATGGTATTATGCTGGATAACATGGCCCAAATATTCAATTTTCTCTTCAAAGAAAGAACACTTAGCTCAGTTGATATGCAGATCAAAGTCAGAAAATCTCTTCACACATAACCGCAAATTGTGTGTGCACTTCTCCAGAGTTGATCTGTGTACGATTAAGTCATCAAAATAGGCTTCTGTTTTTGGAAGTCCCCTGAGGATTTGTGAAATGATTCAGTTAAATTCGGATGGCGCTGTTTTAATTCCGAAACTTAGACGATTCATTCTATATGTTCCAAGATGTGTAGATATAGTCTGGATTGTAGCACTTTCATCATCAACTACCAAGTGTAGAAATGCTTTGAACAAGTCCAATTTACGAAAATATTTGGAATCACGTAGGCTGTTCAACACATTATCAATTTGCCTTATGGGGTAATTTGCAGCAACAAGTTTCTCATTTACACCACATTTGTAATCAACACATATTCTAACTCCTCCATCTGGCTTGGGAATGACGACCAACGGTGACCCCCAATCACTTGATGATACAGGGGATATGACCCCAGCTGCTTCTAGTGAGTCCAGTTCTCTTTCAATTCGTTCACGAAGTGCATAGGGAACATCCCGTTCTCGTGTAAGTACTGATTTAGCTCCTTCACGTAACTGTAACTTTACTTCAAATTTTGGAACACATCCAATTCTCTCTTCAAAAACATCAGGAAATTCATTAATTATGTCATCAACTGAAAAGATAGCATTAACTGGATATGACATGAGTGGAGTTTCCTTGCTAGCATCTATTTCCTTTAATTCAAAACCAAGTCTCCTAATCCACAATCTACCAAGTAATGCTGAGTAGCCCTTATGGACAATATATATATCATCTTGGATTTCCTTGTCTTTATATACAGCTGAGACTGTAACCTTTCCCATAGGTGCGATAATATTGCCTGAATATGAACGAAAGGCAATTCCAGATTGTTGTGAGGGTAAACCTAGATCCAATTCATTAAAAGCATCTTTAGGAAGCAGAGTAAAACATGCACCACCGGGCGAGTTGGCCGTGCGCGTAGAGGCGCGCGGCTGTGAGCTTGCATCCGGGAGATAGTAGGTTCGAATCCCACTATCGGCAGCCCTGAAAATGGTTTTCCGTGGTTTCCCATTTTCACACCAGGCAAATGCTGGGGCTGTACCTTAATTAAGGCCACGGCCGCTTCCTTCCAACTTCTAGGCCTTTCCTATCCCATCGTCGCCATAAGACCTATCTGTGTCGGAGCGATGTAGAGCCCCTAGCAAAAAAAAAAAAAAAAACAACATGCACCAGAGTCAACTTCAAAACACTGTGTCTTATTGTTTAGTGATACAGTAACTATATATTTATCAGAGTCGGGAGTAACTTCAAATAATTCTACAGGTGACGGAGAGAAAGTAGGTTCTGCTTTACTCACACCGTATGAATGATCCTGGGCATCACATGGGATAACTAAAATTGATTTAGTTGAGCTGGAACTATCTGCTTTTGATTTGGAATTTTGCATTAGGCTGGTGATACACACCTTTGCGAGATGACCTTCTCTTCCACAAGATTCACATCTAATATCCTAACTACTAACTCGGCATTCTGACACACGATGATTCGGCTTAACACATCGGAAACAGAGGATATCAATTCCTAATCTTCTGAAATCAGGCCTGATTCTTCCACTAGAGAGAGAATGTTGACAATATCGGATACTTTGATTCGGTGAACGTATGTTGCATGGATGGTCAGGGCTCAATGAATGGTTACTCTTGCTATAACTGGGGCTCAAAGAATGATAACGAAAACTGTGATCCCGTCGAGATCGGTGATCTGAGCCAGCAGTAACCGTATATGTATCGCTGTTGTCGAATTCAGATGCCGATGAAAAGGCTTGTCTGGTAAATTCCCTTCTTTCGATTCTAGATGCTTCCAATAATGTTGCCTTAGCTAGGATTTCATCAAAAGTGGTGATATTAGATTGCAGTAACTGTTTACGTAACAATTGTCTCGTAAACCTCTTATGAACTGGGCTCTTAGAAATACATCTGAAATTGATACTGTACGTTGACATTGGCATTTGACTGTGAATTCACACTCAGCTAAATTGCGTTGAAGAGTTGCGAGAAAATCGGCAATAGACTGTCCCTCTTTCTGATATACATTTAAAAAATAATGCTGAGAAATAATAGCACTTTTCTTGGGAACAAGCATTTGGCTGAACAGTTTAACCAGATCTGTAAATGACTGAGTTCTGATCGATTTTTCTGGGCCTAGAAATGCAGATAGACTGTTGTAATGCACAGAACCTATAGAGACGCATAGGAGCTGTGCTTTCTTTTCCTCTTCTGTGATATTTTTCATTGCTACATAATTCTCAAACCTCTCCATATAGCATGCAAATTTTTCCTTCCTAGAATCAAAATTTTCAAATGGTTGTATGCTTGAACAGTTACCGGAAAGCGAGACTTCTCTTCCTGATTCTCTTTGGAATGTTGTTATAAACTGAGTAAGCAGGGTTTGTTGTTGTCGGTTGAATGCATCTAATAGTTTAGCAAATTGTTCTGAATCCATTCTTCTGAGTATAACCTAATTGTGTCAAAACAGCGGTAAATATTTTCGGTGGTCGATTGATAGTACTGTGCAGGATGTTAGCAATACTTATTTATACTTTTACCTCATCGCCAACTGTTATATTCTGAACACTCTACTAAATATACTTATCTAGTACTTAACATTATTTTATTAGGAAATGCATTTGTTGCACAGCATGGCATAATTATTCATTACAATAAAAGTTCCAATGAGAAGAACAGCTGTTCTCTCCAGAGAGTATACATCTCTGTGTCGTTATGTTGTTGTTACTAGCGCACTCACTGTATTATTTTTTTAAATACACTACAGTAGCAATTAGCTCATTGGCATATCTATACCAATTACAAATGTTTAAAAATTGAATCAAGATGTTCAAAAAGATAAACTAAATTTTATATATACCACAAGAACTGGAAAGTAGTTACCAACCTGCGGACACGTAAACCAAGCTATACAGTGGACTTAGCGTGTTTACTTACTGAACTTTTGTGGATATAATAACCTGTACACAGATGCCATACTATATTTTAGCCATATAAGACATTTATTTAAACTTCACACATTGCTATATCCAAGTTGAATATATTAGATTTTAATTAGTGAACATCTATGAGGAACTTTAAGTAAATAACTGATTCATCAGCCTATTTATAATGACTACAAATGTTAATATTGAAATAAGAACCCAATTTCATATATACCACTATGACTACAAAGTAGTTAATGACCTATATTGTTTTTACAATGTGAAAAATGCTAATTCCACTTTTTACCATACACATATTTTGGTTTACACCTTTCTATATTCAATTTTAATGATAAAAAACCTTTTGTATATATGTAAAATAATTCAGTTAAGCACATACATTTTAAAAAGTATTGATATTAATTTTAAGAAATGTCATGTACTCTTTTTCCAATGTCTTTGTCTTACTTCCTAGGCTGATGATGGCATAATGTTAAAAAGAGAGAGGTTCCACCTATTCAATACAATGATAAACTCTTGCACAAAATTTATGTCACAACATGTTTACAAGTAATTTATTTGGGACCAGTTTCGACACATATCTATGTCATCATCAGCCGACAGAAGAAATATGGCAAGAAGTATACAATTATCGACACACAAAAAACACATTCAAGGGTAACTGTAACACATATAACACTTTCTTGAAGAAGTGACCATTTGGAGTTCATGTAGTTTTTACACTCTTGCTGTGAGTGTTAAAAGAACTGAAGGATACCAGTGAAAAGTACCTAACACTTTTCCATGAAGATAAATTTTGTAAAGATCATAATTAGTGTGACGTTCTTGAGCACTCTTGCTACCAATATGTTAGATCTTGAGGTTAAAAAGGTTCTTGAAGGATGCAGCATAATTTACAATTGTTGCTAGGCAACAATATACTCTAGGAGTTTATATATATATATCACTATCCACCTTTAAAAGTACCAAAGACAAAATCATGCTATTTTTTACCTACCAACAAGTGTATTCCTTGCCTAGCAACAATTGTAAATTATGCTGCATCCTTCAAGAACCTTTTTAACCTCAAGACCTAACATATAGGCAGCAAAAGTGCTCAAAAATGTCACACTGCTTATGATCTCTACAAAATTCATCTTCATGGAAAAGTGTGTCTTTTCACTGGTATACTTCAGTTCTTTTAACACTCACAGCAAGAGTGTAAAACCTACATGAACTCCAAATGTTCACTTCTTCAAGAAAGTGTTATATGTGTTACAGTTATCCTTGAATGTGTTTTTTGTGTGTCGATAATTGTATACTTCTTGGCATATTTGTTCTTTCGGCCGATGATGACATAGACATGTGTCGAAACCGGTCCCAAACAAATTTAACATGTTGTGACGTAAATTTTGTGCAATAGTTTATCATTGTATCGAATAGGTGGAACCTCTTTCTTTTTAACATTGTGATTCTCAGTTAAATACAGATCAATTATGAAGTTTTTAACTTTAAATGATGATGGCATACCTTATTGCCGAAACCGGTCCCATTAAATGAATATGTGATGACTTAATAATTATCACTATTTCTTGTATTGAATAGGTGGATCCCCATACGTAACAATTTTGAATGTGTATTTGTGCAGCGTTTCAGTCCTCTTCCATTACCTTGATTGTCGCTGCTTCATTTACACAGTCCAATCGCAATTCATCACACGCTGTACACTCGCCAACATGTCGTCTGATACCTCGTCCACACAGTGTGTACAAATCCATGTGTTACTAATTACACTATCATTATCTACTGAAATGCATTCCAAATGATACCATCTAGAACAAACAATACTCTGTAGACCATTTTTCAGACGCTTTTTGTTCAAACCACACTTTTTTCCACTCATTTTACAAAAAAAATGAAGGACCAACACACTCCCGTGTACATGTTTCCGCCGCCATTATGTGAGTGAACAGCAAAAGCCTTGCCAGAAAATACATTGACGTTACTATCCAGGGAAAAAAGACCAAAGGGAAGGCTAAAGAAATGCAGGACAGAGACAAATAAGATATGCAGGTGAATGGCCTAAGATGGGATGATGTCCTGGAACAGAATATAAATTACCTAATTGTTTTCAGATAGTGTTTAGTTTTTAATTAGTTTTCTATTATTTTGTGTGTATTTTACTGCTGTATAACAATGTTTGTTGCTATCCCAGTCTTTTTAACAGGTCTAAATTATTCCTATTCCTTCTTTGCAGACACATTTTGATGCACAGCAGAGATGAAACAAATGGTTGGAAGTGCATAGTGTGTGGTGAACAGTTTTTTCAACCAAAATTACTGCTTAAGCATATGACTCAGCATGAACCTGAAGTTAAATGCCATTTATGCAATGAAATATTTTCCAAGCAAAGTTTCTTGAAAGCCCACCTGAAATCACACATATCAGAAGAAGGCAGAAAACGGTATGTGCCTTTAACTTATGTTTTCTTAAATATTCCCTGTTTAAATACTATACTTCAATACTAACTAAGGAAGACATTCAACACTAAATTATTAGTAGACATACTGTGACTTTGTGACATTGTACATGTGAATATTTTGCCAGCCTCATTTACGACATTCTGTGGCCATGGGCCAGAGTTTCCCTCTGTACCTCCTTTCTACACGGCTCGCTGTATACTAACCCCTCTCATTCTTGATTTTCTGCTCTCTGACATCATGTTGATGCAGCGCCAACAAGCTTGTGCATCTGTTGTCCAGATTGTTCACAAACTTTTGATCATCATATGTATTGCAGCTCACCCATATGTATCACTTGCTCCTGCAGGTTTGAGCACTCCATTCCATCTATGAGAGAGCTGGGTCTCCTTGCCATATCATCAGTTAAATTACGAGGTGAGAGAGAGACTACATACTGTTTTTCTTGCTAGAACTATTATTCTGGAATTTGTCCCCACTTCCTGTACCTTAAATTCACAGAACTTTGGTAGCCTGTTGACATATCATGTGGTCCTTGTCACTATATCTTTCATGCCAAGCAACCATGAAAACTGTTGTTATGTGCTCAAGCGACCGTCAGCCTTTTCGCAGCTCCTTCGCTATTACCTGATGTCATGGTATAACATATGCTCAATTTGTTTTTGGAATTGATCTGTTACCATACTACTACAAAAGGTAGTTGGAGGCCGTGGAAATGATACAAATAATAATAATAATAATAATAATAATAATAATAATAATAATAATAATAATAATAATAATAATAATAATAATAATAATAATAATAATAACAACAACAACACCACACTGGAAGAGATCATTTGTAGTGGAGCTCCCTTTTCTTGCGTTCTGTGTAGTGTTAGTGGGTATCAGGGAGTATTTGAGCATTTAATTGGTGTGGTGGTTGTGTGAACGTGTTATCTTAAGAGTCTAGAGCTTGTTTTAATTGATTTGAGGGCATTTTTATTTCATTTTATTGCCCTAAGTGCCTCCATACTGGATTTTGCTTCAGTAGCTCCATAGATAAATTACTAAGAGTGTATTTTAATTGCTAACCTTGCCCTAACAACCACCCACACGCTAAATTTTCTTGGTCTCCATAGATACTACCAACTAGATATATAACTCCACTCTTCGATTGAGGCGTTTCTAAGGCAACAGATCTTTGCCTACTGCTGGGAGCCATCTTGGTGGTCTGTGATAATACAATAATAAACTTAAGAAAAAAACGGTCAACGGCTTCTGAGGCGGATGAAGATGGTTTACATCATCCAACGGCAAGGAAGGTGGAAGAACCACTGTGGAGAAGATTGGTCTCCGTTCTAAGCCTGGGAAGGCAACCAGTCTAAGGGAGAAAATCCTAAATAAACCTACTGGAGCTCACAACCTCGGTAGTAACTCGATCAAGGGGTTTAACCTCTGGTCTCCTAATACAATTTTCAACTAAAGCATGGAGGACAAACTCACTGAAGTAACAACCCCAGGTGGTATCAAATCCACCTCCGCCTTACGCGGTGTTAGTAGGCCTTCAGATTCTGGGGAGCCCACACCAGCATGCTTTGAGGACGAATCGGAGCATCCTGGAACTACTAGCAATAAGATCCGATATAAGGAACAGAACTATTTTGCCACATTGAACATCAGCTCACTACTTAAGCTAGGCAAACTGAAGCATTTAACTGACACTTTTCCTCACCACAAGATACTACTCACAGCAATACAGGAAACCAATTATACAGATGAGCATGCCTTTGATTCGCAGGGGTACTGTATTTTTAAGGGAAAAGTAGGGCGCAGGAGAATGAAGAATGTGCCACTCCTGGGGACTGGGTTCATTGTAAGCCATAGGATACTGGACTCGGTAATTGACTTCAACTCGCCCAATAGTCGAGTATCCCTTCTAACCTTCCGGTGCACAAACAAGATATACACTGCAGTAAATGTTCACGCACCTATCAATGAAGACAATAAACATAACCCTGAAAGTACCGACAAATTTTGGGAAGAACTAGAGGACATCATCAGCAAAGTCCCAGAGTGTCATACAATCATTTTACTTCAGGACTTCAACGCACAGTTAGGGAAAGAGCGCAAATTTAGAGACATTGTGGGAGAATACCCAGCTCACTTACGAACAAATAGAAATGGGGAGCGTCTAGTGGGACTCTGCAAAGCCTTCAACCTGGTATTGAAGTCAATGACCTTTAAGAGACTACCAAAGAAACAGAAGACCTGGACGTCACCCAACAACCTCTTAGGAGAATTTCAGATAGATCATGTTGCCATTGCAAGGAAAGCTCATAGAGAGATCCAGAATGTAAGAGTGTTAAGAGAAGCAAATTTGGACTCCGACCACCACCTCTCCAAAAGAAAGCTGAAATTTCTACCTAGGAACACTAAAAGAACCAAGTCAGTTAAACTTACTAAGTTTGATTTAGAAAAACTTGCAACTTGCAAACAGTTTACAGAGAAAATGGAAAGAATAGAATGCAGATACTGGGATGAATTGAGGGAAAATCTAGTTAAAGTAGCAACAGAGACTGCGCCATTACTAAAACAGAAGAAACATGCCTGGTGGACAGCTAGATGTGAAGAAGTGGTAATGCAGAGGCAGATGGCCTGGTTAAAGTGGAACTCACAGAAGACACAAGACAACAGAGTGAAGTTCTTAGAGCAACGGAAGATAACTGCCAATATCATCAGACAAGTGAAACGGCAATTCACAAAAGACCAATTGACACAGTTGGATGATGACTTCAAGAGGAACAACACCAGAAACTTTTACAGAGGCTTTAAACGGAAGCTTAGTCACTACAGTCCACCCAGTCTCCATTTCCGTGGACCAGATGGGAAGATAGCCTATAATGACTCTGACAATTGCCACCTTCTCGCCAAGTACTTCGAGGATCTCCTTAATTGTGAATCACCTGATACCTTTTTTACTTACCAAGACAACATCAAGCAACCAAACTCGCAACCACCATCCAAAGAAGAAGTAATACAAATCATCCAGTCTCTGAAAAACAACAAAGCATCCGGAGAAGATTCAATAGTAGCCGAACTTTGGAAGCAGGCTGGAGACAAGACTGTAAGCAAGTTGACAGAAATTCTACAAAACATCTGGGAGACTGAAACATTACCTAGTGACTGGACCACTGCATTGATTCATCCCTTACACAAGAAAGGAGACTTGATTGACATCAATAATTATCGAGGAATCTCATTGGTACCTGTCACATACAAAATTTTCTCTAAAGCCTTATTAAATAGAGCCGAACCTCAACTAGACCCACAATTAGGAGAGTACCAGGCACGATTTAGAAAAGGACGCTCTTGTACTACAGAACAGATACTCAATCTTCAATCAGTATTACATCAAGCAAAAATGGCCGGTAAGAAATACGTTGTCATTTTCATCGACTTTACAAAGGCGTATGACTCAGTAGACAGACCTACTGTTATGAAGATTTTGCAGGAACTAGGAGTAGATGAGAAGACTCACAACCTAATCAAACAGACTTTAAGCAACACCAGGTCACGAGTAAAGTTCAGAGGAACCATATTAGAAAGTTTTGAAATTAAATCAGGAGTGAGACAGGGGGATGGTTTGTCCCCTCTCCTCTTTAACTGTGCCCTGGAAAAGGTAATAAGAGAGTGGCGAAAGGAATTAGCTAGAAAGGAGATTCCAAGTGGCATTTATCTGGGACATAAGCGCAATGAGCTCAATGTTGACTGTCTGGCGTTTGCCGATGACCTGGCCATTATATCTAATTCAATAGAAACTTCAGTGAAACAACTAAATGTTCTCAGACAACAAGCAGCAAAGGTTGGGCTACATGTGTCTCTTGAAAAAACACAATTCATCATGAACATCGGTGAATCTCCTTGTACGTTGCACCTGGAACAGGGAGAGATCAGGAAAACCAACAGGTTTAAGTACTTGGGAGAATGGTTGGAATCTAATCTCACTGAAGGAACAGCTTTGTCAACTCGAGTTAACAGGCTTGAAATGGCCTACCAACTGACGAAGAATACTTATAATAAAAGTGTCTCTCTCGTAATACTAAGATGAAGCACTACTGGACAGTCATCCACCCTGAAGCCTTATATGCTTCAGAATGTTTAGCACTCAACAGGAAGGGACTAATGAAAAAACTTGAAATCCGGGAAAGAAAGATAATGAGGAAGATTCTGGGTCCAGTCAAGGAAGGTGACAGTTATAGAAGACGGCCTAACCAAGAGCTCTACAAGTACTGTGAAAGAATAACGAATGTAGCAAGGAAGAGACACCTAGCATTCTATGGGCACATCTATAGGATGCATCCGACCAGGTTGACAACCGGATTCTCAGCTACTGGAAAAATAGGAAGATCAAGTCACCATGGTTGATGGAAGTGGAAAAGATCTACAGGAAGGGGGAATAACAGAAGGAAACTTAAAGGATTGGACAACACTCAGGAAGATACTTAAACATAAGGAGTTCCAGGACAGACTACCAACGAAGAAGACTGGCGCCCTTTGGACAAAGGAGAGGAAGGAGCAACACAGCCTGAGGATGTGCAACTACTGGGCAAACATCAAAGCCCATTCCAAACTGTAATAGTTGAATGTCATGGTCCTTAGCTGGCCTATACGAAACAATAATAATAATAATAATAATAATAATAATAATAATAATAATAATAATAACAACAACAACAATATAATATGCACTCCAAAGATTACTCGGATTAAGAGCAGAGCACTGGAAGCAATAAATGAGAACACCAGAATTAAAATTTGTAATGTATGTCAGATCAAATGAGGAGCATAACGGCAACCAAACACGACTCCCTCCCTGTCCAACCACGCAAATCTCTCGCAACCAACAACACATAACCTTAACGCCCCGCCTACCCCCTCCCCTCCACCACACCCTCCTCTGCCGATATCCATCGATACAATACTACAAGCGCAAGTGTCAGTCATTTCAATGCTACCATAGCAACTGATTAACACCATAACAGTCAAGAAGATAAATGAACAAACACATAACGTTGTTTTCTTCAATTAACCTTTCCATAACTGATTTACATCATTACAGATGAACGGATAAGTGATTATAAATTCTCCATTTTTTTAAAAAAAACCGCCTTCTCTTCAAAAATATTTTGCTAAGCATTCACGCTCCTCTTGTTACAGACTTTACACCAAAAAGCTCTAATCAACATCAATATACCTTCAACTTTCGCTCCTTCAAGCAAGATAAATATGAATATAGACAGCCGAATACCTTTCCTTGCTTCTACAGCTACTTAAAGAAGGCTTTCATCTTTTCTTAACACATTTGACTTTCTCTCCTTCAAGTCAGATATATACGACTACAGACAGCTGAACACTCTTCCTTGCTCCACAGCTATTTAAAGAAGACTGTTGTCTTAACATACAAAATTGACATCTTTAACAGTCTAGCAGCTTTAATTTTTTCTTATCCTCCAACAGGAGTATTCAAGGAAACACGTTTCTACTTCATTATAAAGACTGAGCTGTTTGTCGCTCTACCCTCAACAGGTTTTGGGCGCATTGACTCAGTGCTCCGGAGAGTGTAATCTTGTGAACTTGTGACATGCAGCTTGATACTACGGTTTTAACCAAGGACATTCTTATAATTTTATGTTACACAAACACCTACAGTGATATCCTCTTTTTACACGATCCTGATTATTCACCTTATAGGTTTGAGTTTGAGGCTGATGATGATATAAAAATGGGCGAAACGTGTCCCTTGTAACCTTTTATGATAAGATTAATTCTTAATTTACTAGATCTCTTTGTATTGAATAGGTGGATATTAAAATAATACTTGTAACATACTTTGTATTTATCGCTTTTTGTGTCGAGGTTCTTGTTCTTTACCTTAAAAGCTATATAGCCAGTGAAGTCTTCAAGCAGCTCATCACGATCCTTGGTTTCATGAATGTCCTCGAGCTGTTCCACTAGCTCTTCAAGAGCTTTAACAAACCCTTGCTCATCCTCCGGTAAAGAATAAGATGTTGTGGGCTCAACGTTGGCCTTAGACTGGCACACAATATCCGAGTTTTGATCGACCATCGGTAGCATAGAACATATTTGCACGTAATGTTTCATAATCTTCTGGAGAAAGGTTGGAATTTCTTATCACCTCAGAAGCATTGAGTCTGCAAAGCAGTGATTTCACCCTTTGCGTCACAGGTGTCAGAAGAGGATGGTCATAAAATCGTCCAAACCCTTGAAGCTGAGAAAAATAGCTTTCAATAATGTCTTGATTACCTCTTGCTGCCATGGTTCATTTAGGTCAGTGGCTTTAGAGAATAAATGAAAGTGTATGTTTCGTTCATTTGCGTGCCTGCTATGATTTGTGCAGTGGTGCAAAAAACTATACTGAAAAGTGTACACTATTACTGCTTATTACATTTTGTCATATAAAATAAACATACATGGTTTCTTTTACACCACAGATATGATACTATCGTGTATTATTAGCTCCTAGCTTCTGCGTGCACAATGATTCTTATTCGAACTACCTCTGCCTCATTCAGGGCAGCTTCAGCGTGAGGGTCCTGCATGATGTCACACCCCTGCTTTGTTACTGCGCATCTCTCCCGTGATCCCTACCTTCTATTCTGCATACCTTGGCCCTTTCCCATCCCTCCATTGCCAAAAACCTTCAATGTGTTAGTGTGATGTTAAACAAGTAGCCATAAAAAAGGAATATATATATATAGTAGAACCGAGAGAGCACGAGACTGAAGAAACTCCATTTGGTACACCAGTAAAAACACGGAAAGGGAAAAAGCATTTTTAAGATTTTGATGTAAAATCCATGAATTTTACATTCTTCAAAAAAGAACTCTATCAGTATCTAAATTACAATCTGTGTCAGGAGAGAGGATTGGTTTCCATGGTGGTTGTATCAGTTTGTAATAAGTAATAATGTTATTGGCTTTACGTCCCACTAAGTACTTTTTATGGTTTTCGGAGACACCGAGGTGCTGAAATTTAATCCCACAGGAGTTCTTTTATATATGCCGGTATATCTGCCGACATGAGGCTGACGTATTTGAGCACCTTCAAATACCACTGGATTCAGCCAGGATCGAACCTGCCAAGTTGGGGTCAGAAGGCCAGTGCCTCAACTGTTTGAACCATTCAGCCCAGCAAGTGTATCGGTTGGAGAAGTATTGTAAAAGAGTTAGGCTTCAACTGGAGGAAGATTGGAAATAATAGAAGGGTGTTAATCGAGGTCACCTATACGGCGAAAGACCTCACCGGGTCTCTCTGGAGGCCATACGCCATGACATGACAGTAGTTATCTTGTGAATAAATTTGTGAGTAAGCTGCTGCGGAAACTCAGTGTACTTCTGACAACTGATGGGTGATGTCCAACAAGGAGATTAGCAGGTGACACAAGGCGAGTATCTAAACATTACTTATGACTTCAAACACAGTGATCTATTACCACAAACAGACCAGGAGAACTGATAAAAATGTTATTTTCTAAATATTGTACTGTATTGTAATCAGTATAATTTCCACTTTCATTCTCTTATTGTAGTGTAGCAAGTCACTTTTCCTATTTTTTTTTATCTACATTTCTTAATACAATCATTTAAGAAAATCTCTTATTATTCTTATGCCTTATAGTCCTTCAAACCAATCCCTGCAAAATATTGTAACCACTACAAAAGCTATCATTAAAGGACCATTTTGTTAAACAATGCACTCAACAACGACCGGCAAACATTCGTCAGTGACATTCATAACTTTTAAATAAGTTCCTTTTTGCTACGATTGCATAAATACATAACCTAATATTTGACATTAAGATGAAAAATTCATTTCTGAAATAGAATAAGAACAGAAACTGGCTAAACTGTAATTATTCGACTCGCTAATCGTTTTTATCATCTCCTGTCAAATTCAAATTTTGTCGCTTACGATACTTCACCTTTCCAGGGACGATATAGTTTGATCTTAGATTTTTAGAGATTGAACTAAACACCCCTGAGATAAATGCTAGTCTGGGAGTCAGGTGTGAGCGGGTGCAATAGATATTCTACATTTAAAAGGTCTCCATTCCAGCATTTATCAGACCATTTGTAGATTAAGAGCTGTTACCTATATAACATCATTGCCATCTTCAAATTAAAATTTGTATTTTCAGGTTTAAGTGCAATCTTTGCTCTGTGTATTGTTCGACTCCTTCAGGACTGCGAGTTCATCATCGTATTCACACTGGAGAGCGACCCTATTCCTGTGCCTTATGCAGCAAGAAGTTCAAACGACTTCAGGTATATAAAATAACAATGTACTTCTTACAGAACCACTTTTAACTTGACATTTGATCATTACAACATTTTTGTTCTCATTTGAGGAACATTTTTTCAAAACTCGACATTTGCAGCAAACATCATTTTTCAGGAAATTTGTTTTTTTATTTTCACTTAGAAGCATATGCATGAAACATTTCAAATTTTCGTCGATATTAGTTCCAGTAGAGACAAGCTCGGTACCTGAATAGAACTTGTTGAAACTTAAGGTGGATGAGGTAAGATTAGAAGATAATTTTCTGAAGTTTTTTCAAAAGTCGATATATGCAATATATTCTGGTAAAATGGAACTTCACATTAACACTCTAAATGAATGATATACTTTTGTTTATGGAATTATTTACTTATTTTTATTTTTGTTATTTTGTGAATAATATTTTTTGAATATTTATTGATTTTTGAGCTCCATTGTCATACATTTTATAATGCAGGCTACTTGATATTGTAAGATTACATAATATTATTAGATTCTAATCTGCTTAGCATCAAGCAATGTAACATTAAAAAAAAGGAATTAACCTATATTATCAATCCTATTGTAATGAATGAACACATTAATATCACACAGGTTAAATTAAAATTAAGTCTCTACCACCCCCTTCCCTGCTACCATTAAACATCAACACAGTACACGACATATACGCACAGATAGTTACCTCACTTACCTCTCTTCATAAATTGCCGTGGATGGACTGGAACGAACTAAAGCAGTTTGGAGCTGGACCTGTGCGTAGACAAAAGGGGAGCGAAAGGACAGAAAGGCAAGAACCCGTAACCCCCATGAATAAAAGAATGGATCAAAGAAACTGGGGTTTATTATAAACACACATAATATTAAAATGAAAACAAAAATGTTTTCATGAAAACAAAAAAAGCTGCATTAAGAGTTACTTACATAACTGCAGAAAATGGAACATCAGGTAGTATCCCGTTCTATGACATAGTAAGTTTCGTGTAACACGGCAACAGTACACACGATCGCACTACTCACTTCCGTATGATCACATAAAATTACAAATCCATTTCAGAAAAATAATGTGACGTGAAACACGTTACTGAAAGAATCAGAAAATGGAACCACGAAAGGGATAATACAGTTGCGCTAATACGGGCCGCGCACATATCAACAGTTAGCATCCATGCTCCAAGCGAGCGTCCACTCGATGCTAGCGCGTCACAACAACAATGCCAAAGGACAGCCTCCCAAAGGAGCAGAAGCAAAAGAACAAGAAGATGTTGCCACAGTTACAAAAACTAATCGCCGACAACGGAGCAAATAACAGCCTAGAAATATAAAATAGTACACTATACATGGCCCAAACCGGCGAACTAAAACAAAAAAGAAAAGAAAAAGAAAGAATAATTAAAATTAAAATTAAAATTACGAGATACGGAGAGTACTACAAACCGTACACAGGCAGACAGCACAGGCACGCATACACACACGCGCGTATGAACAAGAAGAGAGACCCAATATAAAATCGACCCAGATCAGTCTGGAGTGTAAAGGCACGCGACGTATACTTTCGCACAGGATAGCGACGGATATCATGGGCTCACGAGCTTGATTCGAACACCACAGATACAATGCTGGACCGCCGCAAAAATAGGCAAGGCTGATCCAAATATAATCGTAGCAATCACAACATTCGTCGGCCCGCTACTCGGGACATCCAAATTGCCTCACGTGGACAAACATGGATTAAACCCCGTAGTGTCAAATCACACAATACACCAATGCTCAGCCATGATTCCAAACGATGAGTAAACAAAAGTGCATGGTCTCAAAACCCACAAACACACAGGCCCAAACAAACAGATAGGTAAATACCACTCTCCGTTCTCGCACGTGTGCACACAAAGAAAGAAAAATTTAAAACACACACAAAATTAATTAATTAAGAGCCTGCAAAGACAGATGATAAGACTATCGAAATACAATCACACAGAACTGTTCTTGTAACTGGCATGTAAAATGAAATAAAATGAATGAATACCTGGGAACAGCATCAGGAGTCTCAAAATATTTACCTCAATCAAAATAATAACTCCCAGCAGAGAACTGAGCCTTGAAACAAGTAAATCCATGATAATAACAATTCGTAGATCAAGAAGCACGTTTGAAATCCCAGTTTGTTTATCACTTTTGATCCCTCCATTGTTGGTGTCATGAGCAGACCAACTTAACACTTGGAGAGTGAGAGACAGACTGTGTCAAAGAGACTGTATAAACACAGATGGCTAGAGAGCCATCTTCAATGAGAAACTATAAGTTTCACGTCACATTCGGGTAATGTTATCGCTAATGGTGACAACGACAGTCAAGGAGAAGTAGGAATAAAGGAAGTGCATCACCAAGGCAGGCTTGGTTCGGCACATGTCTTACAAAATAAAGTCTACTTGATTAATATTTAAGAACTCCTCAAAACACATATCCATCAAAAGGCTGTTACTTGTCTTCTAACACGACCTCATAGAAAACCACAGCATCATCCGATACTTAAAAAGATTTCAGCAGAGCTTGAACATCCTTCTTCTTTTCTTTGCTCACCATATTTTTCTTTGGTAAAACAGAGGATTTTAGCAATACTTCATGGTTGGATTTCATTTTCAGAACTTCAACCACTGGGTATGCAAAGTAAGTATCCTGTACTGATACAGAGACTCTATTTTGTCTTTTAATTTATGTGATAACACATTGACTATTCATTTTAAATGGCAACCTAGTTCGTAGTACCTTCTGTGAACTCTCTTTTAGATCTTTGATTTCCCAGTCCCTGCTCAGAATTTTAAGGGTGCCATGCTTCTCTAAGATATCATAGTATTGTTTGGGAGACAGTATGTTTTTGCATCTTCTGTAAGATTTCTCAGTTCTACCGAACACTCTGTCTGGCGCCATGTCGCTGTGTCCCCGAACAGGGAAGAAATGGAGAATATTATTGAATAATGTGCTTTCTCCCAAGAGAGCAGCAGGTGTGGCCAGGATGACACTGTTTTTGTTTTGGCTGCTACAAGAGTCTGAGAATAAATGTATCGTGGTAGGGCCATCTTTGTGCAGTTTCTTTTCTAGGTTAAAAAAAAAGTCCAATAAAGCCGAAGCAACTTGGTTGCAACTTCTTGAGAATTCTGTTTCTAGCCAAGTATAGAGAAATATGTCTTCCTTTCTCTGCTCCTTTAAGTGAATCATGATGCAGAGATTGTATAACCACACTTGTCTAGCATAGAAAACCTCACTCAGATAATTTCTGAATTTTTTGATTCTGTTGCATGTTGAAACATATCTTGATGACACCTGGGTTTTCTTCTTTCATTATTTGATAAAATCGCTTTGCACGAAGTTTATGCAATCTATAACTTGTCCTTACTTCATTCATTCTTCTTCTCTAGGCATGTTTCTGTATTTTCATCAGACTAATTTTACAAGTGGAGTAGGTATCAGTGTGAGGAGTTTTGAATGACATACTGAAGCACTTATAGCATATACACTTGTATTTTGACATTGAGCACAGTTTCAATCCAGAACTTTTTCTTTCTTCACAGGATGTCTTCCACATCTTATTGACTGAGAGATATGACGATAAATATCCTCTCTTAGACTTTCTTCTGCTATGATGGTTCTCTCTGCATTTATACCTTTTGATGTGATTCTTAATGGCAACCGTTATGTTGTTGTGTTCCTTGCCTGTTCTGTCACCACCTCGACTTTCCCTAGGTAACTTCCCAGTATGATAAAACCTACTAGCCAGATAAGATAATCTGTCCTTTGACATGCCAGAAATTCCTTGAAAATTTGCAGCGCAGACAGGAAGTATTTCACCAGTTTTCTTTGTAATGCTGTACTTCACAGAAACAGGTTACTTCTTCCCAGCACTTTCAATGTTCACTACCCTGCGCTGAGGTGTGGAAATGTGCATATACTTCAATAGAAACTTGTCTTGGTCTTGCTTAAAGAAGTCACATGATGATGGAATTCGGTGATATCTTCATAGCAAAGTTCAGCAGCTTTGCATTGTTTCATCCTTTTAGTTTCTGTACTTGTAGGCAAGTCTTTGAGTCCATGAATGCATTTAATATTAGGTTCATTTTTAGTTCTAGCCAGCTTTCCAGGTACTCTCTTCTTGTATCTAGACTTTCTTCCACCGACACATTCCTGAACTGGCACGCCAGTTTCAAAATCTTCAGATTCATTATTCATACTGTTGTAGAGTGAAATAATTCCTCACACAGTAACTTGTTTAAAATTTCTCAAGAAGTGAACTTCAATTTGTTGACGACAATGAGGGCTAATCGTGGGAACGTGTGGCATGCAGTTCGAAGAATACATCCTTTTAATAACGGAGTCAGGTGTTCCATTATTCCACAGAATAATACTTCTGATTATCCATGAGAATGCCACATCATTAATAGTTAACTGCATTTATCGAGTTTTGCTTTAACTTTCCGAGAGCATATAATTATCGACTTTTGCAAAAACCTAGTGATTTCAACCACTTCTCTACACGGCAAATATCGACTTATGCAAAAGATTATTGCACAAGATGGTGAGCAAGGTCAAACTGATAACATTAGCATGCATAACTCAATTTTTAAAAATGTTTGCATTTATCGAGTTTTGAAAAAAACGCTCCTCATTTCACTGACAGGCATTTTGAAATACTATTAGGTGAATTCAGTAGTTATGGGGGATATGTGAGATATGAGACCTTCTGCAACCTTGTTCAATTACAAGAAATACATCATCAGTCAGCCAGTCAGTCAGTCAGTCAGTCAATCAATAAATCAATCAATGAATCATTCAGTCGATCAACACAGATCTGTATTTGGAGCTGTCACCCAGGTGGCAGATTCCCTACTCTGTTTGTTTACCTAGTCTTCTTAAATTATTTCAAAGAAATAGGAAATTTATCTTTGTTGTTTGAGTCATCTGGCCATAGACTGGTTCGATGCAGCTTTCCATGCCACCCTATCCTGTGCTAACCTCTTCATTTCTACGTAACTACTGCATCCTACATCTGCTCTAATCTGCTTGTAATATTCATACCTTGGTCTACCCCTACCGTTCCTACCACCTACACTTCCTTCAAAAACCAAGTGAACAAGTCCTGGGTGTCTTAAGAAGTGTCCTATCATTGTATCTCTTCTTCTCGTCAAATTTAGCCAAATCGTTCTCTCGCCAATTCGATTCAGTATATCTTCATATATATCTTCAGTATATATTCGATCTATCCATCTCACCTTCAGCATTCTTCTGTAACACCACATTTCAACAGCTTCTATTCTCTTTCTTTCTGAGCTAGTCATCGTCTATGTTTCACTTCCATACAATGCCACGCTCCACACGAAAGTCTTCAAAAACCTCTTTCTAATTCCTATATCAATGTTTGAAGTGAGCAAATTCCTTTTCGTAAGAAAGCTCTTCCTTGCTTGTGCTAATCTACATTTTATGTCCTCCTTACTTCTGCCATCATTAGTTATTTTACTACCCAAGTAACAATATTCATCTACTTCCTTTAAGACTTCATTTCCTAATTTAATATTTCCTGCATCACCTGCCTTCTTCGACTGCACACTTTTGTTTTGGACTTCTTTATTTTCATCTTGTACTCCTTACCCAAGACTTCGTCCATACCATTCAGCAGCTTCTCGAGATCTTCTGCAGTCTCAGATAAAATAACAATATCATCGGCAAATCTCAAGGTTTTGATTTCCCCTCCTTGGATTGTGATTCCCTTTCCAAATTCTTCTTTGATTTCCTTTACTGCCTGTTCTGTGTAAACATTGAAAAGGAGGGAGGACAAACTGCAGCCTTGCCTCACTCCTTTCTGGATTCTTTTTCAAAGCCTTGATTCTTATCACTGCATACTGATTTTTATACAGATTGTAGATAATTCTTCATTCTCGGTATTTGATCCCAATCACCTTCAGAATCTTAAATAGCTTGGTCCAATCAACATTGTCGAATGCCTTTTCTAGATCAACGAATGCCATGTACGTGGGCTTGTCCTTCATGATTCGATCCTCTAAGATCAGACGTAAAGTCAGGATTCCTTCACGTGTTCCTACATTTCTTCTGAAGCCAAATTGATCTTCTCCCAACTCAGCTTCAACTTGCTTTTCTGTTCTTCTGTAAATAATACGTCTTAAAATTTTGCAGGCATGAGATACTGAACTAATGGTGCGATAGTTTTCACACCTGTCAGCACTGGCTTTCTTGGGAATAGGTATAACATTCTGCCAAAAATCGGATGGGACTTCTTCTGTCTCATACATCTTACAGACTAAATGGAATAGCCTTGCCATGCTGGTTTCTCCTAAGGCAGTCAGTAAATCAGAGGGAATGCCATCAGTTCCAGGTGCCCTTTTTTTTTTTTTTTTTTTTTTTTTTTTTTTTAGTTCGCTCACAGCTCTGTCAAACTCTGACCTCAAACTG
Organism: Anabrus simplex; assembly: GCF_040414725.1. Taxonomy (NCBI): domain Eukaryota; kingdom Metazoa; phylum Arthropoda; class Insecta; order Orthoptera; family Tettigoniidae; genus Anabrus; species Anabrus simplex. The sequence goes on from NC_090265.1 coordinate 1,405,413,137, forward strand.
GGTCTCCCATTTCATCAGCATCAACAGCCTCTTCTTGTTCCAGAACCAAATTATCCACATCTTCACCTTGATACAACTGTTGGGTATGTTCCTGCCATCTTTCTGCTTTGTCTTCTTACCCTAGAAGTAACTTTCCATCTGAGGTCTTAATATTCATACACCTAGATTTCCTTGATTTTCCTGTATGCAGCATCTACATTTCCTAGGACCATACAACCTTTGACATCCTTGCACTTCTCCTTCAGCCAGTCTTCCTTAGCTACCTTGCACTTTCTATCCACATCATTCTTTAATTGCCTGTATTCTTTTCTGCCCTCTTCATTTCTAGCATTCTTGTATTTTCATCGTTCATCAATCGGGCCTAGTATCTCCTGAGTTATCCACTGATTCTTAGTTTATCTTTTCTTTCTTCCTAACATTTCTTCAGCAGCCCTGCTGCCTTCATTTTTCATGACTATCCACTCTTCATCTATTGTGTTACCTTCAGCCTTTTCATTTAGTCCTTTTGCGACATGTTCCTTGAAATAATCCCTCATGCTCTTTTCTTTCAAATTTATCTAACATCTCCATTATTCCAGTCCCTAACTTCTTTTCCTATAAATGAGTATTTGCCCAAATTTGTCCCTTGAATTTCAATTTTAATCTTTGTCTTTCCTAGATTTAAAAACTTTGCTCAGTCTTATTTGTTTACTAATGTAATTCCAAGCCATCTCTCCATCAACAGCTCGAAACATTCTGCTTAGTCAAGCTTCATCTTACTCATCTTACTCCCAAGTTTTCCCAGCCCAAAGTTTGCAACCTTTTTTATAACACTGCTCTTTTGTTGGAAATCGCCCACTACAAATCATGCTGCATTCCTTTTGAATGTTTCCAGTTCTTGAATCGAGTAATCATAGTGTGGGTCCCACACTCCTATTGTGGTGTTACCAGTAATCCCCTAAATACCCTCATAACCATATGAAGATATCTGTAAACTTTATTTAAATCCCCTTTATGTGATTATCCAAACGGAGATCTTTCCGTATGATAACACCTAGAAACTTATAGTGATCTCCACGAGTTACTATCACCCCATCAATATAGTCATTAAAACTGAGAGGACTTCTTCTCTTGGTGAAACTTACAGCTTGACTTTTCACCCCATTTACCATAATACCATGGTCTGCTGTCCATCTCACAACTTAGTTGAGGTCTTTTTGCAGTCGCTCACAATACTGTAACTTACCTGTTACTCCATACAGTATAATATCATCTGCATAAATCCGTATCTCTGATTCCATTTCTTTTATATTTATATATAAGAAAACATAGAGGTCCAATAATACCTTGTGGGAAACTCCCCCTCTTAATCAGGATCAGGTAATGCTTCACCTACTTTAATTCTCTGAGTTATGTTTTCTAGAAATTTAGCCAACCATTCAGTCACTCTTTTGTCTACTCCAATAGACCTCATATTTGTCAATAATCTTCCATGATCTATCCTATCAAGGGCCTTGGAGAGGATTTTTAATAATTTAGCCCATTTTATCTCAAGAATCTAAAATATCTGCTGTATCTTGCTGTAATCCTATGAAAAGAGCCTCACTGAACTTTTCCTAAACCTGAACTGCCTTCTATTAAACCAATTAGTACTTTGCAAACATGTCTAATATAATGAAAAATGAAAGCTTTCCCAAAGCTTACATGTTGACAGGCCTGTAATGATCCGCTTTATGTTTATCACCCTTTCCTTTGGACAGTGGGCTACTATAGCAATTCCCATTCATTTGGTAGAACTCCTTTATGAATACAGTAATCAGATATGTGCTTCACACGGGGTACTCCTCCTCGGGCACACGGTTCAAGTAAACTTGTTTTAAATACAATTTTTATATTTTCAGAATGCAAGACATATGAGTTTTAAATAAAAAATATGACATTGAGTTTGAAGCTAGTTTCTGCCCCAGGATCGTACGTAACCTATAGGTTACAGTGGGTCTTAATGTTTATGACAGAAAAGTATGATATTTTCTTTGAAATATTGTTGGTTACCTTAAAACACACTGAAGTTAAACATCAGTTCACTATATTTATACCTCAAAAATAGATTTAAAAACTTACTTTCATACAAAGTTATTACAGATTTAGGTAAAATGAGTTAACAACACGCTAAAAGTACACAAACCTAATACAATAAATCACTCATAGAAAAGTTTGTAGCTGTTCTGATTTGCATTCATACGGAGAAATACCTTACATGTGGAACACATGACCCTGCATTTAGGATTGTCACATCCTGGTAGGTGGCAGCGGGAAGGTTTCACATTTTCGGGGATTTCCAGCTGATGGTCAGCATTCCTTTTTGCGGAGACTGTTGTGATGCAGAGGTATTGTTGCCTTCCTTTTTTTGAGGCAACGCTCCAAGTGTGGTTCTGTTTGTATCGTCATCTTCCTCTTCCATCTCAACTCGTGATTAAGTTCATTAGTAAGTGAAGCAGAGCAGAAAGCCATGATTCTGTATTCAGGAGACATTGAGGGGGCACTCCTGACAGTCGTTTTCCATGGTTTTCCATCTCCTCAGCATAGCCAGTATTGGAATTATTAATACTGGGCTAAATTGCTTGGCTACGGAGAGAAAAGATTTGTAACCTATGTAACCTATAGGGCTCAAGATGGTATCCCAACCCATAGCTTTTAGTATATCCCCAGAATCTTATCAAACCAAACAAGTGACTGCAGGGTTTGGGTCACGTAGCTATCAGCTTGCATTCGGGAGATAGTGGGTTTGACTCCCGCTGTCGGCAGCTCTGTGAAAATGGATTTCCATGGTTTCCCACTTTCAAACCAGGCAAGTGCTGGGGGCTGTACCTTAATTAACACCAAGGCTGCTTCCTTTCTACTCCTAATCTATTCTATTCCATTGTCACTGTAAGACCTATCTGTGTCTGTGTGACTTAAAGCAAATTGTAAGAATGAAATTAAGAAATCTTATCAATTCCAGCTGTTTTTCTAGTTTTCACATATTTGTACCTCTTTGTAAATACTGTATCTTTGTTATAATAGGTAAATTGCAGTAATTCATTAGTATTAGTCACCTTCTCTACCTGGACATTGTTCTTACCGGTATATCTTATCTTCATGTACTGCTAACTGCTGCTTTCTGTAAACCTTCACATTCCCCTCGGTCATTCCTTGAACCTATCTGTGCCTTAAAATACCTAATATCTCCCTCCATTTCTTACTGATTGCCAGTTATGCTTGCTATCATGTTATCATTAGCTGACTTCTTTGTTAAATTCAATTTCCTAGTAAATTCATTCAGTTTCTCTTCACTTCCACGACATTTCCTGACTTCATTTCTCTCCTCACTGCACTTCATTCGTAATCTCTCTTTCTCTGATATATTATGTTTTCGAAGGAGAATGGGAAAAAAGAATGTACAAGCGAGATTAGTTTCAAATGGGTCTTACCTATACAGTAACTTTTATTGTACAGAAATAGCATGGGTTTAGGCCTAAATCAAGGCCATACACTATTATTTAGGCATAAGGAAAGAATCAGTTGTGTTTTTTTTTTTTTTAAGCATTTATCAGAGACTACCATATGCAATTTGTCATCACTCACATTTTTTTAATGTTGTGTAAAATTGTGCTACTTCCAGTTCTATAAGCACTTCTGCCAAGCAGCAAGGTTCCACAGATTCAACAAATGATACGTGAAATTCCTGTGAATCATTGCTTTCAGGTGGCAGTGGTACCATTTCCATAATTAGTTCATCGTCATTCTGCGTGCAGTATATCAGCATCAAAATAAAATAAAATCAATTCTGTCTGTAATATGCACACCCTGTCGATGTCTTCTGGAGCATTGAATAAGACATTGAAGACATCAGTTCTATAAGCACTTCTGCCAAGCAGCGAGGTTCCACAGATTCAACAAATGATACTTGAAATTCTGGTTTGCATAGGTTTTTATCAGTTTATGGCATAAGACTCGCAAGTCTTGGACTTGTAGAAAATAGAAACTTAGAGACAGTATATTTTTAACACAGTTTCATGTAGTTAATATGGTTTCAAATTGTGATCAATTTGACTTTGATAAACTTATATGATTGTCAATTTTTTCTAAACTACTATCAGCTGACGATGACGCAGTGGGGCGTCGAAACCAGTACTGATTGAAATATATGTTGTAATTACATCTACGCAACAATTTTTATGTATTGAATAAGGTGGACCCCAACTATTATAAAAGTTGTATTCCTAAGGAAGCCGGTGTTGACAAGTTTGAAAACTACTGCGCCATTCGTTTAGTATCTCACGCCTGAAAAATTTTAACACATATTATTTAGAGAAGAGTGGAAAGACGAGTTGATACTGAGTTGGGTGAAGATCAGCTTGGCTTCAGAAAAAAATGTAGGGACACATGAAGCAATCCTGACTTTTACGTTTGATCCTAAGAGGACCAAATTAAGAGGAACAAGCCAACGTATGTGGCTTTTGTAGATTTAAAAAAGGCATTTGATAATGTTGACTGGATTGAGTTTCTTAATGTGATTTGGATCAGATATTGGGAAAGAAGTATTATATACAATCTGTATAAAAATCAGTCTGCAGCGATAAGAATTGAGGGTCTGGAAAAGATGCAGCAATTCATAAAGAAGTGAGGCAAGGCTGCAGTTTGTCCTCCCTCCTTTTCCAAGGTTGTATAGAACAAGCAGTAACAAAAATCAAAAAGGAATTTGGAAAGGGAAGCACAATACAAGAAGTGGAAATCAAAACCCTGAAATTTGCTGATGATATTGTTATTTTATCTGAGTCTGCAGAAAATAACAAAGTTTTGAAGGAACTTATTGGTCCACCTTTTTCAATACAAAACAACTAGTTTCAACGCTGTTTGGTGTCATCTTCAGTCAAACATAGATCATAGAAGTGGGCAATCATATAAATCATTACACTTACACAATATAAAATACATTACAACATTACATTTAAAATAATTCCTGAATAAAATTACTAATATTTATCTTCTTTTCAGCAAGTTTAAGACTTGCGGGTTGAATACAATAAGTTAAGAAGACATGTCATCTTCAGTCGAACATAGAATATATTACAACGTTACTTTTAAAATAATTCCTGAATAAATTGACCAGAATATTTATCTTCCTTTTAGCAAGTTTAAGACTTGTGGGTCAAATGCAATAACTTAAGAAGACATATGAGTAAATTTCTGCTAAACTGGGATCTTGAGAGTCCTAGGTTCGACTTTTGTCACACTTAATATCTGAGAAAAACAGTTTGATTTTAAGACATGTTGCACTTTGTACAGAGTAAGGATAGTAGTTCTGTGAGTAATGAAATCAATCTTGAAGGACACAGTTGTGAACAGTTGCTTGTGTCTGGTTTCATTAGCTTATTACTGCAGCATGTGAAATGAGGTGGAAACGTGTTATGAGTGAAGTCCATAAGACTCTAAAAGAACGGTAAGTATGGAGTGAAGATATTAATAATTGAATCATTTATGGAAACTGCTTCTGAATTTTCTGAGATGGAGGGAGGAAATGAAACTAGTAGGCAGATGAAGAATATGTCTCCCAGAGCAGTGTATGGTATTGTTGTGGGTGAAGAAAAAGAAACGAGTACCAGTAGTGAAGAAGACCAAAGCAGTTATGGGGGATGGGTGTAATAATGATAATCTTATGAGACTATTATTAGAATAGATGAAGAAATTAACTTATCAAGGGAAGTAATTAAAAGTGGAGCTAAAGGACGAGATTAAAAATCAAGAGAAGGAATTAAGAAAAAAAAATTGTAAAAGAGTTGAAGGAGTTGCATAATTTGGAGTAATTGCTGACAGAAAATAGAGGAAAACTGAAGGGAGGTTAGGTTATGGAAAGTCTGTGAAATGAGAGTGAGGCAGGGAGCCTTAGAGACAAAAGTAGAATTCCAGACAACTCAGTTCAATGATCATTGTATACTGATGAGAAATGATAAAGTTAACATAACAAATGTAATTGAAGAGAAAGTAGAGAATTTTAAATCCAACTTATGTTGATTTTGAAATTAGGGAAAGTAGGGGGAAAAACAAATAAGCTTGACAGGGAAGTGAATAAATTAAATTCAAATGGGCTTACTGTCATATATGGCTTAACAAATAGAATTTGTGAAAGAAGTTGAACTTCGAAATTTAGCTACAGGTCATTTGGTCCAGTGGAGTTCTTTAACATTATCAAACAAAGTTATGGGAAAGTGTTGGCAGAAGATATGACTGAGGCCAAGGCATCTAATGCCATAATGGGTGCAGTCAAGCTATGGCATGATATTTATAGGGAGGATATCACTTGTGTAAGACAATTTGAGGGAGCTTTCCTTGCTAAACAATGGAACAGTGATATACAAGGGGTATCAAAATGGCACGGTATTTTCTGGAGCATGTGTAAAATTCAAGAAATTCCTGTATCTAATGTATATTGCAGTTGGTAATAAGACTAAAAGAATTAGAAGTCTGATAAATGTTCACATATTATAAGGGGAGTCAGGGGGTTCTGGGCATGGAGCAGATTTGTTTGATTGTGCCAAATCTGATTTATTCCATTATTTTAGGGTCAGATTTTTTTAATGAGAGGAGATGTAAATTAGACTATGGTAATGGTCATGTGATGTTATGGTCTGAAGGTCACTAAATTTGACCATGTTTGGTCTTCAGTTTGTCTGTACTGACTAAGCTCATGAACCCAGCAGAATTATTCGTCTTTTTAAATAACAAGGACAAACACATTAAATTTATGATTGAATCAGAAAAGAACAAGTCTTTAAATTACCTTGACATTACAAGGGGTTAAAACTTATGTTGATTTTGAAATTAGGAAAACTAGGGAAAAACAAATAAGCTTGAAAGAGAAGTGAATAAATTAAATTCAAATGGGCTTAACAAATAAATGGCTTAACAAATAGAATTGGTGAAAGAAGCTGTTCCTAAATTTAGCAACAGGTCATGTGGTCCAGTGGAGTTCTGTAACGTGATCAAAAAAGTTATGTGAAAATAAAATAATGGAATATAATGATCACTTGGAAAATCGAATATATAGAAAACCAATGCAAACTAATACAGCAATTAGAAAGGATTCTAATTACCCAAGAAAACACAAGCGGGCCTTTTTTTAATAGTTTAATCAATAGGGTGGTTAGTACTCCACTTTCGGAAGGAGGATGTGAAAAAAATGAAAATTATTCATGACATAGTAATAAGCAGTAGGTACCGTACTCAAGAAATTATGTTAATAAAATAAAGAATAAAATTATCAGCAAACCAAACTAGTATAGAAATAGAAATATATTTATTTAAAGTTAATTACAAGTAGGACCAGTGGTCCCTTTGGCTGTAACTAACTGCCACTTTATCTTAAATGTATCACCTAACATACAAAATCTAATAAAAGAATACATAAAAAGCGTAAGATACATTTTCCTACTGTGGATATAAGAATAAGATTAAAAACTAAACATCTAGGAGGTTACAATAATACTTTTAACATTTCATAAACATAGACTATACTAATAAGGAAGAGAAGACTTCATAAACATACACTATAATAACAAGGAACAGAAGACGAAAGAGAAACCTAAGAATTTTAAAGCTGAGGATGAATTAAGAGTAAAACTGAGCATCTAAAATGTATCTAGGGGATTATGATATTTCGTACTATTTAATTAATTTGGTGAAAATTCATTTACATGGCTTAATAAGTGGAAAGGTAGTGGTATTTAAGAGATTTTTTCTGAGTTCCAACACTACTTTGCTGAATTTCAAATAGTTTAAGATCGTTGTATAATTGAGAGGCAATGACAATGATCGACTTACTGCACTTTACCGTACGATGCTAAGGAACCTGAAGGGTGTTAGCTGTAAACCTATTGTCCCGGTCGTGCACTTGACTCATCTGAACAAAGGACTTGGTCAAATATAAGGGAGCATTAGATTTTAAAATTCTCAGAAGTAAACAAGCAGCTGAGTATGATCGTCTATCCCTGAGTTTCAACCACTCTTTGGCTTTGTAGTAAGATGTTACGTGACAGTCTTTACGAATATTGAAGACGAATTGAACACAGGCATTCTGAATACGCTGGAGTTTGCTATTATATTTTTCAGAGATATCGCTGTAAATTACAGCGCCGTAATCTAAAATAGGAAATACCATAGTTTGGATCAACATGTTTCTCACCGAGAAAGGAAGATACGGCAAGTTTCGTCGAAACTGATGCAATATGCCAGACACCTTCTTGACCAAGTGCTTGGCATGAAAGGTCCAGGACAGAGTGTTATCCATTAGAATACCTAAATTCTTAACACATTCCTGATACTTGACTACAGAACCGTTTACAATTACTGAAGGAATGTCCCTGTTGAAAAGATTTGATAAGTTTCTTCGATATCCTAGAAAAATAGCTAAGGTTTTGTTTTCATTTAATAGTAAATTATGACTTAGTGCATATTGATGGAGTCTTTCTATATCTAGATTTATTTTACTAATACTTTCGACAACACGATTCACAGGAAAATGGTAATAGATCTGTAAATCATTGGCATACATATGATGTCTCGTGTGGCGTAAAACTCCAGGCAGATTGTTTATATACAGCGAAAACAAAACGGGACCCAACACGGAACCCTGAGGGATGCCAGAATGCACACTAGACCACTTAGAAACTTTTTGTTTGTCAAATACTACATGCTGAGATCTCCCTTTCAAGAACGATTCAAACCAAGAGAGACCTGATAGAGATATGCCCATTGTACGTAATTTAGTCAGAAGGAGGTCATGATGAACTCTATCAAATGCCTTGCTTAAATCGAATAGTACCAGAAGTGTTAGTTCCTTTCTGTCCATTGCAAACTTGATATCATCGGTGACTTTGAGAAGTGCCGTCGTAGTGCTATGGCCTGTTCGAAAACCAGACTGAAATGTGTTAAGAATAGAATGAGTATTTAAATACGAAGTGAGTTGTTGGTAAACAATCCTTTCTAATCCTTTACCTAATATTGACAAAATACTGATTGGCCTGAAATCATCAAATTTTTGAGGAGAAGGAACTTTAGGAACAGGTCTTATATTGGCCATTTTCCATACAGCTGGAAATACTCCTGATTGTAAACAGAAATTATACAGGTGAGCTATAACCGGAGTGATTATATCCAAACAGTTCATTAGGAGGGGATGTGAGATACCATCTGGTCCAACAGCCTTGGTATTCATGCTCTTAAATGCCTTGACTACTTCCTCTGGGTAAATGTATGAAAACATTCTAAAAAAGGACAATGAGACTCTTAAAGTTGAAAATCAAGAATTAAAAGAAAGACTGCGATCGCTAGAATTTGGGACTGACCATTCTTCGAGTGATATACCGGTACAAGTAACAAACTCGAGCACGTGGTGTCAAGTAGTTCGTGGATGGCCGGCTAAGAAGAAATCTACAACTGAATTTCCGGAAATAAACATTAGAAATAGGTTTTCTGCCCTAAATAATTTAATCCTGGAAGAAAGTGATCGCGCGCGTGAAACCAAATCATCGCGATCCGTTGCCGTGCCGAGTTTAAAATTTAGGCCTAGAATTCAGATTCAAGACCCAGTTAGGCCTAAATCAGCGAAGGTAGCTGTGTTTGGTGATAGCCAAGGAAGGGGAATTGCGTGAGTGATTAATGACGAGAATATAGCAGCAACTAGAGAAATATATCCAGGAGCTTCTATCAGCAGTGTTGTGGAAAACGTAGAAGCAGCAACTAGGAACTTCGGGAGTGGCGATGCAGTGCTTATCATCGGTGGGACGAACGACGTAGCTCACGACAACGCCAAGAATGTAAGATCACAACTTAAACATACACTAGGGAAGCTGACCCACACTAACGTTTTTGTAGTGAACGTGCCCCACAGGCATGATTTGAGTAGAGACTCGTGTGTGAACATTGAAGTGGACAAGGTCAATACAGATATTGTTAAAATTTGTAAACATTTTCGGAATACTCAGGTTATTGAATGCAGCAGTTTTGAGAGATACTGTCATACAAAACATGGCCTCCATCTAAACAATTCAGGTAAACGAAAGATAGCAAATATTGTTCTAGATTTTATTAATCTTAAGATATGTACTATAAAACAGGCAACTCCCTTGAGTTATAATACTGACCAGCAAAACTAGTAGAAAGAGCCAGCTGTACTTCAAGCTGGCTCAGTCAACTAGAAAAAGAAACTCAGAATAGTAAGGAATTTCAAGTTACCCAATTGCAACAGTCAAGTTTTAGGGAGGAAGGGGGTCTGAGATTGCTCTTGGTAAACTGTCAAAGTGTAGTAAATAAACAATTAAAATTCGGTACATTGATGGAATCTTATGAGACTGATGTGGTGATAGGAGTGGAATCGTGGTTGAAAGAAGGGGTGGGTAATAGAGAAGTATTTCCAGAAGGGTACACAGTCTATCATAGAGACCGAGGAGATAAAAAGGGAGGGGGGGTGTTTATTCTGGTGAAGGAAACTTACTGTTCACATGAATGGTTTACCGATGAAAGGGATGAAATATTAGGGATAAAATTAGTTTGTGATAATATGAAGGAGGTGGGAATTATAGGAACATATAGGCCTGGAAGAGAGGAAAGAGACATGGAAATCTTTGAGAAAATAATAGATTATACTCGTAAAAACAATAATAATGATATGGTAATAATTGGGGGAGATCTAAATTTGCCTGAAGTTGAATGGAATGGAGCTGCAAGTGAAGCCCATGAACAGAAACTGGCAAATAAGTTAATTTGGGAGGGAGGATTTACACAAGTAGTACAAGAACTGACTCGTCTCAGTAACTTACTAGATGTATTCTTGGTTAAACCATGGGAAATTGTTGATAAAACTGAGGTAATTGAAGGAATAGGAGACCATAAGGCTGTAATAATGGATGTAGGACTCGTATCAAATTATTATAATTAATGAACCACCTTTCCAATACAAAAAATCCTTATATTTAGGATGAAACCATTTAATCACAAATTGGACATGTTTCACTCAACTTTGTGAGCATCATCAGCAATAGTTAACATAAATCATTGGTGGGTCAGGGCCCTGATCCTGGTGTATATCACAAAAGAATATCAAATATACATTGATAAAAATATATAAATTTAACACTTTAAAAATAATCAATAAGAGTAAGCCAGTTACCGTCAAACCTAAGTAAATAATCAAGGGACCAGTTCACACACGGGATACATTTGATCAGTTTCATATAATAGATCAGCATTTTTTTCCGTTAGAAGAACAATTTCAACATATTACTGCATAAAATAATGGCAGAAATTACAACGCAAGGAGTCCCATAAAGGCTAAATTACGCCGATCTAGACGACATTTTATCACCAGTGATATAATAGATCAGCATTTTTTCGTTAGAAGAACAATTTCAACATATTACTGCATAAAATAATGGCAGAAATTACAACGCAAGGAGTCCCATAAAGGCTAAATTACGCCGATCTAGACGACATTTTATCACCAGTGAACTCGTTTTTCAACCATCACGTGCGATTTTAGCGTTTCTCATCATGTTTATTCTTAAAAAACAGCAACATAGTCTATAATAAGAACTCACCCTGATATGAAAAACTGATTTTATCATAAACAGTCTTAATATAATCGAGCGTAGATATGTTGGACAACGATTTTTAAGAACATCTAATTACCATATACTATTTTTAACATTTAAGCCATCCATTCTGTTTTACATTTTAAACAATCTGAATGATTAAAAAAAAAAAAAAATTGTTTTAATAGACATAAATAATCTTATTGATTATTTTGAAAGTGTTAAATTTATATATTTTTATCAATGTATATTAGACATTCTTTTGTGATATACACCAGGATCAGGGCCCTGACCCACCAATGATTTATGTTAACTATTGCTGATGATGCTCACAAAGTTGAGTGAAACATGTCCAATTTGTGATTAAATGGTTTCATCCTAAATATAAGGATTTTGTGTATTGGAAAGGTGGTTCATTAATTATAATAATTTGGTACTCTGAACTCCAATACGGTTGGAAAATGAGATATATAACTTGTAATGTAGGACTCGTACCAAAAAGGCTTAATAAGAGGGTTACACAAGACAAGAAATTGTACAGAAAAACTAAAGTTGATGAATTTGGGACTTATCTTAAATCACAATTCAGTTGTTGGATAAGTGAAGGCAGTAACGTGGATACACTTTGGGCTAAATTTAAAGGAATCATTTGGGAAGGAGAGAAGAGATTTGTACCTGTTAAGAAGGGTAAAATGACCTCAGACCCTGTTTATTATACAAGGGAAATAAGAAAATTAAAAAGAAAATGTAGAATAGTAAAGAGGAAAATCAAAGAGGGTAGGGAGAGTAGAGAAACTAGAAAACAGCTAATGAGGGAACTGAATAGAGTGAAAAAGGAAGCAAAAGAGAATTTTATGAATGGCATACTTCAAGAGGGTAATGACTACAAAGGGAAATGGAAAAAAGCTATATTCATATATCAGGAATCAAAAAGGAAAAGGAATCCAAATTCCTACAAAGGTGGGAGAAGGGGGTGAACACTATTTAACAGATACTGAGAAAGCAAACATATTTAGAAGGGAATTTAGAAATTCAGTAGATGATTGTCAAGAGTTGGAAACAGAAGATAGAGAGGGAGAGAGACAGAGGGAAACAAGAAGCTTCTCATTCACAAACAAAGATATTTTCAGAGAAATCCAACTGCTTCAGCTAGGAAAAGCAGCAGGAAGTGATCAAATTACTGGGGAGGTATTAAAGACAATGGGGTGGTACATAGTGCCTTATTTAAAATTTCTCTTTGACTATGTCATAAATAATAGTGTAATACCAAAGGAATGGAAGGAATCTATAATAATACCAATTTATAAAGGAAAGGGTGATAAAAGGAAACCAGAGAACTACAGACCAATCAGCCTGACCAGTATAGTTTGTAAAATACTGGAGAGTTTAATATCGAAGTACATCAGAGGGATATGTGATGATAAAAATTGGTTCATGAGGAGCCAGTATGGATTTAGAAAGAAATTTTCTTGTGAGGCACAACTGGTGGGATTTCAGCAGGACATATCAGATCAGTTGGATTCAGGAGGTCAGTTAGATTGCATAGCCATAGATCTTTCCAAAGCCTTTGGTAGAGTGGAACATGGAATATTATTAAAGAAATTGGAGGGAATAGGATTGGACGTAAGGGTTACACGTTAGATAAAAACATTTCTAAATTCAAGGGTTCAGAAAGTCAAAGTAGGAAATAAAGTATCTCAGGAAGAGAAAGTTTGGAAGGGAATTGCACAGGGTAGTATAATCGGTCTGTTACTTTTCTTAATATACGCAAATGATTTAGGGAACAATATAACATCAAAAATAAGATTGTATGCAGATGACATAATTGTTTATAGGGAAATAAACAACATTGAGGATTGTTCAGAATTACAAAGGGACCTTGAAAGTATCCAACAATGGGTTGAAGAAAATAATATGAAGGTTAATGGAGGCAAATCAACTGTTACAACTTTTACAAAGAGGAGCTTTAAAACTGAATTTGAATATACTTTGGATGAGGTAGTTATCCCAAAAGATGGCAAGTGCAAATACTTAGGTGTGAGATTTGAAAGTAATTTGCACTGGAAGTGTCATATTGATGACATTGTTGGGAAAACATACAGATCGTTACATGTCATAATGAGGCTACTTAAAGGATGCAACAAAGAATTAAAAGAAAAAAGTTACTTGAGTATGGTTCGTCCATTATTGGAATATGCAAACAGTGTTTGGGATCCTCACCAAGAATACCTCATAAAAGAAATAGATAGTGTACAGAGGAAAGCAGCAAGATTTGTAACAGGGGATTTCAGGAGAAAGAGTAGTGTATCAAAAATGTTAAAGGAACTTGGGTGGGAAACTTTAAGTAAGAGAAGGGAGAAAACTAGACTTATAGGATTATACAGAGCCTATACAGGAGAAGAAGCATGGGGAGATATCCATGAGAGGCTTCAGTTGGAAAATAATTATATCGGCAGGACTGACCACAAATATAAAATTAGAAGGAATTTTAGCAGAAGCGATTGGGGTAAATTTTCATTCATTGGGAAGGGTGTGAAGGAGTGGAACAGTTTACCAGGGGTAGTGTTTGATCCTTTTCCAAAATCTGTACAGATATTCAAGAAGAGAATAAACAGCAACAGAGAAAATAAATGAAGTGTTAGAGGGCATTCGACCAGTGCAGGTTATTGTAAATAAAAAAAATGTGTGTGAATAAATTAATTCCATCCCCTGGTCTAAGGAGTTTGGACAGCCAAAGTAGGGGACTGCCTGTAGGGGTGAAGTACAGTGGGGACTTCGAGGGCCCTGGGACTGCTACGGTAGCTGTGAAGGCCCTTCAGGAACTCTGAAAAGTGGTGGCAAAAGGGGCTCTGGTTAAGACGCAGCAGGTCGTTATGCTACTTAGGATTCAGAATGGGTAAAAAAAATAAAATAGTAAATATATAAATGCAATGTAAATATTAATCTTACACCAGTTGTATAGTATCATTTGTAGTAATTCCACATACTGTATATCAGTTGACTATATTTGTAAGTAGTACAGGAGATATTATAAGTAGAATTTTGTAAACAATATAAATTTATTAAGGATGAGCTGTGTGTTTAATAGAAAACATTGTTAGCGTAAATTGTATAATACTGTATTATAGGAAAATTGTCTTCTCTTGTTAATTTAATATTTAGTGCTTGACAATAATGTATTTTAGTGTACCATTTGCCACCGAGGTAGACACCTCATTTGCAAATAAAGAGATTTTGTTTTGAAGTGAAAGAGATCATGTTGAGGTTCAATTGTGTTCATGTAACTATGAATAATTTTGGATATTCTGTGAGAATTGTTCACTGGTGAGATCATTAAGAAATAATCATTTTGCAATTCTGCAGATATGAATGAGGAAGTATGTTGCGAATTTTTCTTAGCAATACCTAGTGATTTTATAGTTCCCCAGAGAGCAGACAGAGTTGATCTCTTACTGAACAAAGAATGCATGTGTTTGACTTTAGCATCACGGATTACGAGTTTGGTTTTATTACGCAAGATGCGAAAGGTTTTATCAAAGTCTTCAGGTTTCCTGGTTTTGATGTGCTTTCTTTTTGCCTTGTCCCGCGCAGAGATTAATTTCTTTATTGTAGACATCCACGGGTTAGGTGGGTGTTTGGTTCGAATTAGTTTTAATGGGGCATGCTTGTCGTACAACGCGGAAGTTAAACTATTAAATTTGATGACTTTATCATCGATATTATGCTGCGAAAATACTTCATACCAGGGAGCAGAAATTACGTCTTTTCGAAAATCTCCAGGATTAAAACTGCGGAAATCCCTAAATGTTATCCATTTTCTTTCATATTTGGGTGTCGATATAGAGAAGACAGCATATAGCATATCATGTCCAGAAAATCCACTCGCTGGGGTCTGCCCAAATTTAAGAAGGGTATCATTACAATTTGAAGCTATGGTATCGAGATTAGAATGAAAATATGCAGTGTGGTATGTGTCATCAAATGGTATTCTATTTAAATTGCATGAGTCAAGTGCATCATAGATTACTACAGTTTCCGAGGACCCTGATCCAAAATGCCCATTCATATCACCTGCAAGTATAACACATTTATAATGAAAAACGAAATTATACATCGCCTCTACAAACGAATCCATGAAACCAATTTTGGGAGGACGGTAGATGCATGAAAATAATACTTTACCTATAGGTAATTCAAGTTCTAGGAAAATATACTCTGGCTTACGACAATATTCTGCAGGGGAGGTGTGAACTATTTTACATTTTATATTGCTCCTCACGTACACAGCCACCCCTCCTCCTCTCTTGCCCAATCTATCATTTCTATATAGATTAAAGCCAGGAATGTTAATCTCTGAGTCCGGAATGGACCCCTTGAAAAATGTCTCACTTTCAGCAATAACGTTAATATTTGAATCAACAAAGCAGTCAAAAAACTCATCGAAATGTACCTTATCAACTAATGACTGTGCATTTAAGTGAATTATTTTCAAATCAGAGAAATAGGTTTCTGATAGATCTTCAATGATTTTGTGAATTTCAGAACATTTAAGTTTAGAAGACATGCTTGAATTTGGCTGGTTGCAAAATTCCAGAAAATTAATATTCAATTATAGGTCCTAATAAAATTACATACAGTTCAAATCAAAATCTCTTTATTTGCAAATGAGGTATCTACCTCGGTGGCAAATGGTACACTAAAATACATTATTGACAAGCACTAAATATTAAATTAACAAGAGAAGAAAATTTTTCCTATAATACAATACTATACAATTTACGCTAACAATGTTTTCTATTAAACACACAGCTCATCCTTAATAAATTTATATTGTTTACAAAATTCTACTTATAATATCTCCTGTACTACTTACAAATATAGTCAACTGATATACAGTATGTGGAATTACTTCAAATGATACTAAACAACTGGTATAACATCAATATTTACATTGTATTTATTTATTTACCCTTTTTTTTTTTTTTTTTTTTTTTTACCCGTTCTGGATCCTAAGTAGCATAACGACCTGCTGCGTCTTAACCAGAGCCCCTTTTGCCACCACTTTTCAGAGTTCCTGAAGGGCCTTCACAGCTACCGTAGCGGTCCCAGGGCCCTCGAAGTCCCCACTGTACTTCACCCCAACAGGCAGTCCCCTACTTTGGCTGTCCAAACTCCTTAGACCAGGGGATGGAATTAATTTATTCACACACATTTTTTTTTATTTACGATAACCTGCACTGGTCGAATGCCCTCTAACACTTCATTTATTTTCTCTGTTGCTGTTTATTCTCTTCTTGAATATCTGTACAGATTTTGGAAAAGGATCAAACACTACCCCTGGTAAACTGTTCCACTCCTTCACACCCTTCCCAATGAATGAAAATTTACCCCAATCCCTTCTGCTAAAATTCCTTCTAATTTTATATTTGTGGTCAGTCCTGCCGATATAATTATTTTCCAACTGAAGCCTCTCACGGATATCTCCCCATGCTGCTTCTCCTGTATAGGCTCTATATAATCCTGTAAGTCTAGTTTTCTCCCTTCTCTTACTTAAAGTTTCCCACCCAAGTTCCTTTAACATTTCTGATACATTACTCTTTCTCCTGAAATCCCCTGTTACAAATCTTGCTGCTTTCCTCTGCAGACTATCTATTTCTTTTATTAGGTATTCTTGGTGAGGATCCCAAACACTGTTAGCATATTCCAATAATGGACGAACCATACTCAAGTAACTTTTTTCTTTTAATTCTTTGTTGCATCCTTTAAGTAGCCTCATTATGACATGTAATGATCTGTATGCTTTCCCAACAATGTCATCAATATGACCCTTCCAGTGCAAATTACTTTCAAATCTCACACCTAAGTATTTGCACTTGCCATCCTTTGGGATAACTACCTCATCCAAAGTATATTCAAATTCAGTTTTAAAGCTCCTCTTTGTAAAAGTTGTAACAGTTGATTTGCCTCCATTAACCTTCATATTATTTTCTTCAACCCATTGTTGGATACTTTCAAGGTCCCTTTGTAATTCTGAACAATCCTCAATGTTGTTTATTTCTCTATAAACAATTATGTCATCTGCATACAATCTTATTTTTGATGTTATATTGTTCCCTAAATAATTTGCGTATATTAAGAAAAGTAACGGACCGATTATACTACCCTGTGCAATTCCCTTCCAGACTTTCTCTTCCTGAGATACATTATTTCCTACTTTGACTTTCTGAACCCTTGAATTTAGAAATGCTTTTATCCAACGTGTAACCCTTCCGTCCAATCCTATTCCCTCCAATTTCTTTAATAATATTCCATGTTCCACTCTATCAAAGGCTTTGGAAAGATCTATGGCTATGCAATCTAACTGACCTCCTGAATCCAACTGATCTGATATGTCCTGCTGAAATCCCACCAGTTGTGCCTCACAAGAAAATTTCTTTCTAAATCCATACTGGCTCCTCATGAACCAATTTTTATCATCACATATCCCTCTGATGTACTTTGCTATTAAACTTTCCAGAATTTTACAAACTATACTGGTCAGGCTGATTGGTCTGTAGTTCTCTGGTTTCCTTTTATCACCCTTTCCTTTATAAATTGGTATTATTATAGATTCCTTCCATTCCTTTGGTATTACACTATTATTTATGACATAGTCAAAGAGAAATTTTAAATAAGGCACTATGTACCACCCCATTATCTTTAATACCTCCCCAGTAATTTGATCACTTCCTGCAGCTTTTCCTTGCTGAAGCAGTTGGATTTCTCTGAAAATATCTTCGTTTGTGAATGAGAAGCTTCTTGTTTCCCTCTGTCTCTCTCCCTCTCTATCTTCTGTGTCGGTTTCCAACTCTTGACAATCATCTACTGAATCTCTAAATTCCCTACTAAATAGGTTTGCTTTCTCAGTATCTGTTAAATAGTGTTCACCCCCTTCTCCCACCATTGTAGGAATTTGGATTCCTTTTCCTTTTTGATTCCTGATATATGAATACAGCTTTTTCCATTTCCCTTTGTTGTCATTACCCTCTTGAAGTATGCCATTCATATAATTCTCTTTTGCTTCCTTTTTCACTCTATTCAGTTCCCTCATTAGCTGTTTTCTACTTTCTCTACTCTCCCTACCCTCTTTGATTTTCCTGTTTACTATTCTACATTTTCTTTTTAATTTTCTTATTTCCCTTGTATAATAAACAGGGTCTGAGGTCATTTTACCCTTCTTAACAGGTACAAATCTCTTCTCTCCTTCCCAAATGATTCCTTTAAATTTAGCCCAAAGTGTATCCACGTTACTCCCTTCACTTATCCAACAACTGAATTGTGATTTAAGGTAAGTCCCAAATTCATCAACTTTAGTTTTTCTGTACAATTTCTTGTCTTGTGTAACCCTCTTATTAAGCCGTTTTGGTACGAGTCCTACATCCATTATTACAGCCTTATGGTCTCCTATTCCTTCAATTACCTCAGTTTTATCAACAATTTCCCATGGTTTAACCAAGAATACATCTAGTAAGTTACTGAGACGAGTCAGTTCTTGTACTACTTGTGTAAATCCTCCCTCCCAAATTAACTTATTTGCCAGTTTCTGTTCATGGGCTTCACTTGCAGCTCCATTCCATTCAACTTCAGGCAAATTTAGATCTCCCCCAATTATTACCATATCATTATTATTGTTTTTACGAGTATAATCTATTATTTTCTCAAAGATTTCCATGTCTCTTTCCTCTCTTCCAGGCCTATATGTTCCTATAATTGCCACCTCCTTCATATTATCACAAACTAATTTTATCCCTAATATTTCATCCCTTTCATCGGTAAACCATTCATGTGAACAGTAAGTTTCCTTCACCAGAATAAACACCCCCCCTCCCTTTTTATCTCCTCGGTCTCTATGATAGACTGTGTACCCTTCTGGAAATACTTCTCTATTACCCACCCCTTCTTTCAACCACGATTCCACTCCTATCACCACATCAGTCTCATAAGATTCCATCAATGTACCGAATTTTAATTGTTTATTTACTACACTTTGACAGTTTACCAAGAGCAATCTCAGACCCCCTTCCTCCCTAAAACTTGACTGTTGCAATTGGGTAACTTGAAATTCCTTACTATTCTGAGTTTCTTTTTCTAGTTGACTGAGCCAGCTTGAAGTACAGCTGGCTCTTTCTACTAGTTTTGCTGGTCAGTATTATAACTCAAGGGAGTTGCCTGTTTTATAGTACATATCTTAAGATTAATAAAATCTAGAACAATATTTGCTATCTTTCGTTTACCTGAATTGTTTAGATGGAGGCCATGTTTTGTATAACAGTATCTCTCAAAACTGCTGCATTCAATAACCTGAGTATTCCGAAAATGTTTACAAATTTTAACAATATCTGTATTGACCTTGTCCACTTCAATGTTCACACACGAGTCTCTACTCAAATCATGCCTGTGGGGCACGTTCACTACAAAAACGTTAGTGTGGGTCAGCTTCCCTAGTGTATGTTTAAGTTGTGATCTTACATTCTTGGCGTCGTCGCGAGCTACGTCGTTCGTCCCACCGATGATAAGCACAGCATCGCCGCTCCCGAAGTTCCTAGTTGTTGCTTCTACGTTTTCGACAACACTGCTGATAGAAGCTCCTGGATATATTTCTCCGGTTGCTGCTATATTCTCGTCGTTAATCACTCCCGCAATTCCCCTTCCTTGGCTATCACCAAATACAGCTACCTTCGCTGATTTAGGCCTAACTGGGTCTTGAATCTGAATTCTAGGCCTAAATTTTAAACTCGGCACGGCAACGGATCGCGATGATTTGGTTTCACGCGCGCGATCACTTTCTTCCAGGATTAAATTATTTAGGGCAGAAAACCTATTTCTAATGTTTATTTCCGGAAATTCAGTTGTAGATTTCTTCTTAGCCGGCCATCCACGAACTACTTGACACCACGTGCTCGAGTTTGTTACTTGTACCTGTACATCACTCGAAGAATGGTCAGTCCCAAATTCTAGCGATCGCAGTCTTTCTTTTAATTCTTGATTTTCAACTTTGAGAGTCTCATTGTCCTTTTTTAGAATGTTTATAATTTCTAATGCACTTTTATATTCCTCATCGACTGTTTTCGGTGCTTCGTCAACGCCGTCTCCAACAACAACATTCCGAACACACTGCTCACAAATCCAGTCAACATTTTCATTAGTTTTTACGTCTCTAGGGCAATTTCCGCACTTATAATGCCACCATCGATCACATGAATCACACAACATTCCATTTTTCACTAATTTTCGACATTTTCCGCACTTTTCGTCACATTTTACGGTTAATTTACTCGGAGAATAAAACACTACGTCGTCATTACCGGGCGCCATTTTGAAAAAAAAACCTGAAGCAAAGTAGGGAAGAGAATACTGAATAGAACATACTAATTTAACTTCAGCGAGGAGAGATCTTTTTAAGTTCAACAGTATTTCTTACACGGTGTTTAACACCCCCTTGTAGTACGATAATTGTGCCATCAGAAGTCCACACCTGCTTTTCGCCAAAGATGGAAATTGCCTGTTTCAACAGATGATGTCTGGTAGAGGTAAGATCTTCACGAATCGTCACCTTGGATCCACGTAACAGCCTCTTCGCACGGAAAACTGCCGATCTCTTGGTGTAGGAGACAAATTTACATATGATAGCCCTTGACTTCCCAGACCCAGGGGCACCAACCCTATGCGAGCAGTCAATATCTTCAGCGCTTAAGGGGACTTTCAATTTTTGGGCCACATTGAGCACTAAGTTAGTTGTATCCTCACCAGATTCTTTGGGCAACCCAAAAATTCGAATACTGTTTCGCCTTTGGTATTGTTCAATTTCGTCCATTTTATAATTCAATAAAGACTTTAACTCCAGAATTTCATTTTCGCGAGCCTTTAACACATTTCTTAAATCGCTGATAACTTTAGAATTGAAGTCTATTGTTTCTTTTCGTTCTTCACAAACTTTTTGTGCGAGAACTGTTACCAAGGGTTGAAGGAAGTCGCTATTTTGTAATAAGTTCCCCACTATACCTTGCACCAGGGTCACAATCTTGTCTTCAGTTGAATTAGTGTTACATGTGATGTAGGAGGGCTCTGTGTTCGGCATGTTGGTGTTGCCGCTAGTTGGTGTTGTGAGGGAGAGCTGCTCACTTACAGCTGACGATCGTGAGGCCCGGGTCGAGCCAGATTGAAGGGATGGCGCTGCTTCCTGCGAGGTGGTGGTGGTGGTGGTGGTGGTCCCGTCAGTCTCCGAGGGAGAGCGCTTGCGTTAAGCCGAAGGTAGAGTAGCAGAAGGGTGGAGGGTTGACCGTGTTTGTGAACGCTGTCTGCTAACAGTTGACAAGCGTGATGTGGGAGTCATAGCTGCTCCCTGACCCTGGACAGCTGAAGATCGCGCCACATTTCTTCTGTTTTTCTTACTTCCGGCCATACCTAACCTAACTTCAAAACTTATGAATTTAAAAGAAATAAATGCTATATTTCTACAACGAGATACACTGCCCTAACACATTCACAGGTCACTTTCACTTCACTAAATCAATGCTTGCACACAGGACCGTACTAAGAGTATTATACGCCTTCAAAACACCTGGAATTATGAGCTGCAAATTACGCCATCATGACACTATTGACGAGGCACGTCTTCCTTAGTGGGAAGGCAGGGATGAAATGGCTTCATAGAGTAGTAAGATTAGCATGGAGTATTGGTAAGGTACCTTCAGATTGAACAAAAGCAGTAATTGCACCTAATTATAAGCAAGGGAACAGGAAGGATTGCAACAACTATCGAGGTATCTCATTGATTAGTATACCAGGCAAAGTATTCACTGGCATCTTGGAAGGGAAAACCAGTGTGTTTTCAGACCACAGAGATGCTTTCAGGTTCAGATTTTCAGTATGTGCCAGGTAATTGAAAAATGCTACGAGAGGACTAGGCAGTTGTGTTTATCTTTCATAGATGTAGAGAAAGCATATGACAGGGTACCGAGGGAAAAGATGTCCGCCATACTGGGGGACTATGGAATTAAAGGTAGATTATTAAAATCAATCACAGGCATTTATGTTGACAATTGGGTTTCAGTGAGAATTGATGGTAGAATGAGTTCTTGGTTCAGGGTATTGACAGGGGTTAGACAAGGCTGTAATCTTTCACCTTTGCTGTTCGTAGTTTACATGGATCATCTGCCGAAAGGTATAAAATGGCAGGGAGGGATTCAATTAGGTGGAAACGTAGTAAGCAGTCAGGCCTATGCTGACGACTTGGTCTTAATGGCAGATTGTGCTGAAAGCCTGCAGTCTAATATCTTGCAACTTGAAAATAGGTGCAATGAGTATGGTATGAAAATTAGCCTTTGGAAGACTAAATTGATGTCAGTAGGTAAGAAATCCAACAGAATTGAATGTCATATTGGTGATACAAAGCTAGAATAGGTTGATAATTTCAAGTATTTAGGTTGTGTGTTCTCCCAGGATGGTAATATAGTAAGTGAGATTGAATCAAGGTGTAGTAAAGCTAATGCAGTGAGCTCGCAGTTGGGATCAACAGTGCTCTGTAAGAAGAAGTCAGCTCCTGGATGAAACTGTCTTTACATCGGTCTGTTTTTCACAACCACTTTGCTTTACGGGAGTGAATGCTGGGTGGACTCAGGATATCTTATTCATAAGTTAGAAGTAACAGACATGAAAGTATCAAGAATGACTGCTGGTACAAACGGTTGGGAACAATGGAAGGAGGGTACTCGGAATGAGGAGATAAAGGCTAATTTAGGAATGAACTTGATGGATGAAGCTGTATGCATAAACCAGCTTTGGTGGTGGGGTCATGTGAGGCGAATGGAGGAGGATAGGTTACCTAGGAGAATAATGGACTCTGTTATGGAGGGTAAGGGAAGTGGAAGTAGACCAAGACGACGATAGTTAGACTCAGTTTCTAACGATTTAAAGATAAGAGGTATAGAACTAAATGAGGCCACAGCACTGGTTGCAAATAAAGGATTGTGGCGACGTTTAGTAAATTCACAGAGGCTTGCAGACTGAATGCTGAAAGGCATAACAGTTTATAATGAGAGAGAGAGAGAGAGAGAGAGAGTGTGTGTGTGTGTGTGTTTTTTTACATTTAGGAATAGGCATTCTACAAATTGTCCAAACTTTCTTTGACTGGTAGATGCTAGTAGATACGTCAGCGAGAGCGTTCAACCAGTCGACTTTTGGTGATGCTACTGCCACTTGGAGAGAGCCTTAATAAATTTGTGTGAGCAAGTAACAGAGCTCATTCAATCATTGACATAGTCTCATTTGTTTTTAACACATGGACTCTGTGTGTTAACAGTCATGATTAATGAGAGACATAGCTTCTTTAATGCAAGGACTCAGCGTGCAAACAGTCTTCATTTACACTTATTTTGCAGATAGACTTAAGTTTTCATTAACAAAGTTTCTTATATTCAGTGTATCATTTATGGTGACTCAATTGCTCATTGATTCAGTGATGTTCTATGTGCATTATGCTATTGTCTCTGCTGTTGGAATTTTTGTTATGAGTCCGTTTTTGTCATGCCTCTTCTGGACGTGGACTTTTGTCTGTCTACTTTTGATATGTAGCTGTTGAGAACATTTTGACTCTCCACACATAATGATGCAGTCAGTGTGGTTAAGTGGAGCTGTGAGTAGTACTGCCCAGTGTAGGGTAGATTTGACTATCAGACGTCTGCAAACTGAGAGGGGGCAATGGGTCAACTCCAGTAAATACTGGTGGTGAGGTGAAAGATTTTGGCCGGAATACAAATACAAATACAAATAGTGTATTTTTTTATGTAATCTAAAGTGCAATAGGAATAAGATAAGGTGCGTAGTGTAAAGATTTCAATTATGAAGTTTTTTTAAAAGAATTATTATGTATTATGTTTTCTTAAAATATGTGGAGAAAATTTTCCGAAGAAATTGATGGAAGTTGTAAAGGAAAAATAAGATAATATATTTCTAATTGAGAGTTTGTAAATGTCAGTAGGTCTTTCTTTGTTATTAATGAAAATCCACAGCTGTTTCCAGTCATTCGGCCAGGTCAGGAATGGAATGAATGAAGCCCCTATCTGGTGGCAAGGATAAGAATTGTGCCGGCTGCCGAAGCCTGTCACACTCCTCTGGGGCAATGATTAATGACTGACAGATGAAATGAAATGATATTGGAGAGTGTTGCTGGAATGAAAGATGACAGTGAAAACCAGAGTACCCAGAGAAAAACATGCCCCACCTCTGCTTTGTCCAGCACAAATCTCACATGGAGTGACCAGGGTTTGAACCACAGAACTCAGTGGTGAGAGGCTGGCATGGTGCCACCTGAGCCACGGAGGCTTCCTCTTTGTTATTAAATTCATGGTATGCTACCTAGATGTATTTCAGTGAGTTAACATTTTCACTGCTGAATTCTTGGACAGTTGGTGCGACCCCAGTGCTGGATTATTTCCATCAACAACCTCAACATAGATTAGACATATCACCAGTTTGAGCATAAAATACATTCATTAACTACAGAATAAGATTTTAAGACAATATTTTAATTTGCCAGTTTGTTCATACAGTATTGGAGACAGTTCATGTTTTTGATCCAGGGTTTGATTTCAAACGAGGTGGCAAAAATTTTGTATGTTAGGAAGATGCTTAGAAATTTTTTCTAGGCAACTTGGCCTTGCGGTTAGGAGTGCGCAGCAGTGAGCTTGCATCTGGGAGATAGTGGGTCGAACCCCACTGTTGGCAGCTTTGAAGATGGTTTTCTGTGGTTTCCCATTTTCGCTATTTTTTTTTTTTTTTACGTCGCACCGACACAGATAGGTCTTATGGCGACGATGGGACAGGAAAGGCCTAGGAATGGGAAGGAAGCGGCCGTGGCCTTAATTAAGGCACAGCCCCAGCATTTGCCTGGTGTGAAAATGGGAAACCACGGAAAACCATCTTCAGGGCTGCCGACACTGGGGTTCGAACCCACTATCTCCCGGATGCGAGCTCACAGCTGCGCGCCCCTAACTGCACGGCCAACTCGCCTTGTTTTCCATTTTCTCACCAAGCAAATTCTGGGGCTGTACCTTAATTAAGGCCACGGCCTTTTCCTTCCCTCTCCTAGGCCTTTCCTATTCCATCGTCGCCATAAGACCTATCTGTGTCGGTGCTATATACTACATGTATGCACATTACTAATCCATTGAATAGGTGGACCTTTCTCTACCCTTTGATAGTTACCAATCCATACACACGATTAACAGCAGAAAGATTAAATTGAACACACAATATTGATAAAAATAGAGCAGAACTCATTACGAACTTAGCACCAAATGTCTGTTCATAAAATCTGTTTGTTCGTCCACTACCTTTGCCAACACCTCTTTATTCACAAATATCTCAAAATAATCTATTTCAGGGCATTCAGGCATCAAATTATTATTTAACATAGCTAGGTTTGGTGCTTGAAATGCATGCGCCTTAAGCGGAAACTTGTCGTCCAACCACATGGGCAGTCCTAGGTCATTGTAATTTCTTCCTCTCTCTGGCAGCAAATCATCATCACTATTACTCCCTATCACTTCACTAATATCCTCAATATCACTACCGCCACTATCGAAATCCACATCGGACTCAGTCTCCTCTAAAAGTGTCAAATTTCCTCTGGACTCTTCGTACGTTCATACGCAACTGTATGACAAAAGAAAAATGTTTTTCTGTTGAACTACTTGCAAAAATAATATAAACATTGGTTTAAAGTGTGGCTAATAGATTGCAGAAGCATATAACACTGTTATAAGGCAGATCGAGTATATTCGATCGCAGCTGCTTGAGTACTTGATTGCAGCTCTGGTGGGTCATTTCAGGCAGCTCGAGTATATTCAGTCACAGCAGTGAAGTGGTTAAACAAGTGTCAGGTAAGAAAAGTAATTATTCATTCATTCATTCATTCATTCATTCATTCATTCATTCATTCATTCATTCATTTATTGTCAGAGTGTTGATAAAACTTAAAATATTAATAAGGTATTATATACAAACAAAACAAAGTACATCTTATATCACAAACATTTTTCACACATAATCTGCCCAGAAATAGGCAACAGCAATTCCCTCTTCAGTAGCTTGAGGCAAGTCTTGAAGTGTACAACGAACAGGTCAGGACTGACAGTATGTAGGTGTAGATCATTGAAGCCAGAGTAAGGGATATACTAGAGCCTATCTTAGAAGAGGAACAACATGGCTTTAGGACTGGAAGAATCACAACAGATCTGATATTTGCTTTGAGGATGTTGGCAGAGAAACACTGGGAAAAAGGAAAAAACCTAATTATTGTGTTTATGGACCTTGAAAAGGCGTATGATAATGTTCCAAATCAACTATTTGGAAAAGTCTTAGAAAACTTGATGTACCGGAGTACCTTATTAGGAAGATTCAAATGCTATATACTAATTGTAAAAGCTGTGTCAGAATTGGAGATGGTCACTCTGAATGGTTCAATACAACCAAAGAAGTACAACAGGGAAGTGCCTTATCATCTCTTCTGTTCATAGCAGTTATGGATACCATTTTAAAGGAACTAAAAGGAAAAGGTAATAAAGATCTTCAGGCTCTGGTGTTTGCAGATGATGTGGCAATATGGGATGAAACAGAGGAGGGAGTGCATGTGAATGCATGGTGTAAGAAGTTTGATGATTATGGAATGAAATTGAACCCATCAAAAACAGTAGCATTGAAAATCAGCAGACGTAATACAGAATGCAACATAAAAATACAGGACCACCAAGTTGAAGTAGTACACCAATTCAATTATTTAGGAAGTGTAATGGGTAGTAATAACAGAGCTGAGATAGAAATAACAAACAGAGTAACCGAAGGCTCTAACTTTTACAGTATCGTTAGACACCTACTGTGGGATGAGAAGGTCCCACAAAAAAAAAAAAAAAAAAATGACCCTGTACAAGTCATATTTCATTCCATCCGTACATATTCTCTGGAAACCTGCACAATAACATCAAAGGATTGTAGTAGGATTCAAGCCTGTGAAATGAAATTTCTTAGAACTGCCCTCCAAAAGACCCGACTTGATCATGTGAAGAATGATGAGATCCGATCTAACCTAGGTCTAAATGAATCGATGAAGGAAAGACTTAGGTCATCTAGACTTAAATGGTTTGGGCATGTTAAACGAATGAATAGCACAAGATTATCATGTGCTTATTTAGAAAAGAGAATAACAGGTAGAAGACCAGCTGGAAGACCAAGAAGAAGATGGATGGACCAACTGAGGGAAGACGTGGAGAGAAGAGGATGGAATTGGGAATCTGTCTTGGACAACGAAATGTTTTTGAATAGGCAACTTTGTAAGACGCTCGTTTTCAAACACCCTACCTGGCTCACTGGAAGGGCAAACCGATGATGATGATGATGATAAGTAACTAATCTCATTTTGTTCCGTATTGAAGATACAATAAGTAAAATTCTTTCAAGAATAAAATAAGTAGGTGGACAAAATAATTTTATTCTTGAAATAATTTTACTTAGTTTTATTGTTTCCCGCAATCACAGAAGCCTGATTGATCTTTCAAATAATCCATTTTTTTAGGTTATCCTTGGATTTACCTACTCCACTCCTCAAACAATTCAGTGCCTGGCAAGATGTCCATTTCTAATTATGAACGGGGGGTGGAGATTCAGAAGGCACCCTCCAGTCAGAAAGATGCTCCATTTTTGCTCGCCACATATCGTAACGTACTGTTCTGGTTGGTTTATCCAGAGCCTTGGAGACATTGAGGAAACTATTCCTGGACTTCAGTCTTCTGGATGGAGTTTGATGTCCAAATAACGGATGGGTGTTTGTGAGATCCACCTTCAGCCTCTCTTGCCTTGCAAACACTTCTCACGAAATGTCTGGAGGAGCAGTGTCAGCCAAGCAGTAAAGTTTGTCAGTGGGAGTAGGTTTCAGACACCCAATAACTATTCTGCATGTTTCATTAAGGGCTGTATCCATCCTCTTCGTGTGGGCTGAGCTGAACCAGACAGGACAAGCATACTCAGCACAGAGAAACTGAGAACAAGAGCTGAGGTTCTTAACACAGTTGGATGGGCTCCCCATTTACTTGAGCCAAGTTTCCGGAGGATGTTATTTTTGGGGTGATACTTTCTGTCCAGAGTTAACACAGTGTTTCTTGTATGTTAAGGTCCAATCTAAGGTGACACCCAGGTACCTTGGTGTAAAACAATTCTTCAGTTGCTTACCCTCTCATGTCACGCACAGCTGCCTAGTAACTTCTTGATTTCAAAGATGAAATGTACACATATATATATGTATAGTTGTAACGTTCAAACAATGCCTTTATGGGGCAATGTTTAGTAAAGCCTGTTTGTATGAGCATTTATAATTTCAATGATTTCCCTTTGTATCCAGGTGTGGTAAGACACAGTAGTTGACTGTGCTTTGGTGTTGTGGCCTGCTACCAGCTTATCTTCAGCAACTGATGACCTTTCTGCTTTCCCCAACGAGCTATGCTGGTTGTGCTCCTTCAGTTAGATAACGATGCTGTGTTTCATAGTTCCTGTGTACACGTGGCCACAGCTGCATGGAATCTTGTAGACGTCTGCTGTGGTGAGAGATTGGCGCTTGTCATTAACAGACTTTCTTGATGTTCTTCGTTGGTCTATATATGGTTTTTACTCCATGGGATTCCAGTAGCCTACCTATTCTGTCAGTTATTTTCCCTGTGTGTAGCAGAAAGGTTTTAGCTGCTGGACAGTCAACTTCTTTCTCCCTGCCTGTTGAACGCCTGGGAGGGAATGCTTGCTGTATAATATATCTTTACAGCTATACCACGTAGCACATAGGGCCATATTGAGGTGACTAGGCTTCTCATTTCATTGCTGTGGTTCACAAATTTTTCTCTTGTGGTCAGCTACCGTTTTTATCACTCCATATTTTTGTCACAGGTGCTGGTTGGATGTCTTCTGCAGATATCAATCTGTATTGGTTGGCTTGCAATACACTGTGGTGCCAAGTTTAAATCGGCCATCTTCATTACCAGAACATCGAGGAAAGTGGGATTTTGTTCGCTCTCTATCTCCATAGTGAACTGAATATTTTTGCTGATCCTCTTCAGGTTCTGTAGAAACCACGGTAGGTGTTCCTCTCCATGGCCCCAGATTACAAAGGTGTCATTTACGTAGTGAAGCCACACCTCGAGTTTCAGTGGTGCAGTCTCGAGTGTTGTTTGCTCAAACTTTTCCATGAAGAAATTTTGCGGTCACAGGATTCATGCACAGTCAGATAGAGCTTTTATCTCCCATGTTTTATCGCGGATTGTGGTTTGACGTCTTTTACAGATAATGGTCTGTATGGGTTGGCTTGCAGTATACAAAGTGTGTCCTAAGTTTAAATCGGCCATCTTCATTACCAGAACATCAAGGAAAGCAAGTTTTTATTCGCTCACTATCTCCATAGTAAACCGAATATTGGTGTTGATGCCAAGCGAGTTAGCCATGCACTTAGCGATGTGTAGGTGCCAGCTTGCATTTGGAAAATGGTGGGTTCAAATCCCACCTTAGGCAGCCCTGAAGATGGTTTTCTGTAGTTTCCCATTTTCACATCAGACAATTGCTGGGCCTGTACCTTAATTAACCTCTCAGTGACATGGAATATTTGAGTATCACTTTACACAGCAGAGGTGATCCATGTTCGAGCACTAAGAAAATTCAGTGATCTAACAAAAAATTCACTGTTACAACAGTATAGCTCAAATTATTTTTGAGCATTCACAGTAGAGACTCAAAAGAATGTTTATATTCAGTTAATTTGTCTGTCTGTTAGGTAATCAGCCCAGAGGCTGGTTGGATCCTCAAATAGCACCATCAAGGGTTATGCGGTTATAAGGAAACCCCAAAAACCAGTAGTAGTAGGCAAGATGAGGAGTGAGGTAGTTTGCCATTGCTTTCCCCACTGGGTCAGAAAGTACTATTGCAGCACGACTGACCCTATGAGCAACACTTTTCATAACACTCAGATGCACTCGTCATGCTCTGAATGTCAGTACTCAGCACTACCCATACCCCAGCAGCTTCCATATTGTCACAGCCATGGGTGTTGACTGGGACTTCGGTGGAAGCTACACTTTACTCTGGCCTGTGCCAAGAGATGGATGCAAAAGTACTGTATCCATCAAGAAATGACAGCAGGCAGATCCAGTTAATTTATGTATATTTATTTTTTAACCTTATAGTCTACTAATGGAGAAGAGTCCTTCCATTTTTTATATGAAATGAAAGTTACTTTCTTGGATTTGCATGGATTGTTTCACAATGCAATGAAAACTACAGAAATTGTTGGTTTGGAAATTTTGAGCAGAAGTACTAGAAACAAAGATTCATTTAGCACAAATCCCAGGTTGTCAACGATTAGTTCATGTGAAAGAGTGCATGTGCTTTGGCCTGTTTCGTCATCCATTACTTGATCGCACGCACCTTACACTTTCATTCCTTATGTTATGTGTCCACTCTCACTTCACTTATTTTGGTCTGTTGTTTAGTGCTGTTATCATCTGATTTATTGAAACTTAATTACTTCTTCACTTTCATTCAAACAGCACCGTGCCATGCTTCCACATCCCGCAGTATCGTATCTCAAAGTGACAGCAAGCCAAGTAATTACGAGTCATAAGAAGTTTAAGTTTTGAAAGAATTAAAAGAATCCTAACCAGATCATGTCAACATGCATATCAGTGGAGAAATGGTGATTTATACCATCAATCTACATTAGGAAACATTCCTGTTGTGCAATATACACCCACTAGAATGCAGCAGAAATTTAAGACTGTTTGCTCTCGAGCAGAAAGATATCCGACTATTTCAAACTCCATAGAAAAAAAAACACACTGATCTGGGCTGATTCATACATACAAACAAGGCATAAATCTTCAAAAATATATCATTTCCATCTTGACATCTTTAAAACTTTACGGGGTAGAACAAAATGAAGTTAGGCCTACAGGGGTTAATACCACACATGGAGATCAGCAACATACGAAGATAAGGTCAGTATGACGTATGGAGGTTGACACCAAGGGGTTAAGGCCATAGCCATTACCTTCGCAATCCTAGCCCTTTCCCATCCTTGCATCGCTAGAAACCTTCAATTTGTGAGTACTACATTGAACTTGTAGAAAAAAATTTGTTGATGCTATTCAGATGCTGCAGAAGCTGCTGTATTTGTTCCTCTCCATGGTTCCAGATTTCAGAGGTGTCATCTACATATCAAAGCCACACGTTAAGTTTCAATGATGTGGTTTAGAGTGCTGTTTTACTCAAACTTTTCCATGAAGAAATTTGCGACCGCTGGACTCGGAGGATTACCCATGGTGACACTGTCAATTTATTCATTCAAATTGTCATTCTACAGGAAATAACTTGTGGTGAGGCAATTGTTGAACAAGTTTGTTATATCCTCAGGTGAAATATGTGTGATTTGGACCAGGTCCTCCTATACTGGTACTTTAGGGAAAAGCGAGACCTTGTCAAAGCTGACAAGCAGGTCTCCAGCTTCCAACTGGATGTCTTTCAGCTTTTCTATGAAGTAGATTGAATGTGACATACGACTCTGTGCCACTGATGTAAGGTTGTAGTAAGGTGGCCAAATGTTCTGCGATACTGTAAGTTGATGATCTATTAACACTTACAATGGGCCATACGGGTATGTTGTCCTTTGTATCGCAGTTAAGCCATGTAGTTTTGGTGGTAGAGATTCACTTTTGGAGGTTTCTCTCTTCACTTTGTTTGTCACTGAAGGCTGTTGGTGTTTCAAAGAGAGTGGCACTGGGTGGATCATGCAGTTGTAGAAGCACTGTTCGGTGGTAGCGAGTTCCTTGTGTGTGGAGCTTATGCATTCGTGCAGTGGCGAGCGGACCATTTGGTTGTATATCCGGTATAACTGAGCAGAGTTGAAGGGTCACTTCTTTCTCAGGAACTTGGAAATGACCCCCAAGTCTCTGCATTGGAGAAGAAACATGAGTGATGACAATATCTGCACCTTTTTCTTTTGTAGTTTCTCAAAGTGATAAATTGAGTTTGAATTTTCCTTCCCATAGGGGCGATGCAAGTAGCAGTTGAGGCTTTCACTGTCAGCATTACAACCTATATCTATATTGGTTTTGGGTTTATACGCTGTAGTCCAAGAGCTTTGGTAGTCCTAACATTTCACCAAAAACTGCATTGATCATTATCAAGGGTTCCGTTGTCTTTGACTGTTACGAAGCTCTCTAAGTGGAAATGGAGTGATATCACAATTCCACCTCAATATATAGTCCAGGCTGCAGTGCGCTGCTCATGTATTGGTCTGCCATGGTGGTGGTATTGAGGGGAGGAGGGTGTCACTTATTGGCTGTTCTTTGGCCAATGATTGAAACAATGTGGAACCCAGCATTTGCTGACCTGTTTTGTTGGAGACAGGCAACTGATTGTTACAATTCTTGTTTTATTTTCCACCTAATCTATATAAATAAAATCGTAACGACCGTGTGTCTGTATATTGACTATTTTAGCAAAATTTCCGTACAGTTATCCGTTTTGGGTGTAATAATGACCATCTGCATACTTTTTATCTTTGGTGTCTGTTTGTCTGTCCTTCTATAACTTGAAAACTACTGGATATATTTCCACCAAACTTCGTATTTAAAATCCACATGTTCTTGGGTAGGTTTTAGGCTAAATCTTGTTTGTAAATCCCTGAACTGACTGGGGGTTTATACAAAACTGAAACCGTGATTTTGCACTCCCTCAAAATATACACAACCAAACTTAATGGAAATCTACGTGCCTTAATGGAAATTAATTTCTAAACCTTTTTTCTCATGTGCATCATTTTGATACCAGGATTAATAAGGTAGATATCATTAATGGACCATTTTTGGGTTCAAGTCCCACCAGACTTAACGCAAAAGCAGGTGCGTGTAAAGCGTATTTCTTACAACTTGAAAACTATTGAAGATTAGCATCCACTTGCCCAAGGGTAGGTTTTAAGGTCAATACCATTTCAAATTCCCGGAATGGACTGGGGTTTTATAGGGAACCAAAATGGTGATTTTACTCTCCCACAATATTTGTCTTCTATCTTTATAAATAAAATCGTAACTAACATGTGTCTGTACATTGACTATTTTGGTGAAATTTCTGTACAGCTATCCGTTTCAGGTATAATAATGACCATCTACATATTTTTGTAGTTTTGGTGTCTGTTTGTCTATAACTGTAAACCTACTGGATATATTTCTACCAAACTTCATATTTAGAATCCACCTGTCCTTGGGTAGGCTTTAAGGCCAATATTGTGTCTAAATCTCTGAACTGACGAGGGGTTTATACGAAACCGAAACTGTGATTTTGCACTCCCACAAAATATACACAACCAAATTTAATAAAAATCCACCTGCCTTAATAGAAATCAGTTTCCAAACCT
Organism: Anabrus simplex; assembly: GCF_040414725.1. Classification (NCBI taxonomy): domain Eukaryota; kingdom Metazoa; phylum Arthropoda; class Insecta; order Orthoptera; family Tettigoniidae; genus Anabrus; species Anabrus simplex. The sequence continues at coordinate 1,405,447,223 of NC_090265.1, forward strand.
TTTTTTATTTTGTGCATCATTTTGATACGAGGATTAATAAGGGATATATCATTAACAGACTAGCTTTTTGGTACAAGTCCCACCAGACTTAACTCAAGAGCGGGTGCGTGTAAAGCGTATTCCTTATAACTTGAAAACTACTGAAGATATTTCAACCAAACATCATATTTAGCATCCACCTGTTGAAATGAATGCTTTTAGGTCCATACCATGTCAAATTCTCGGAATGGACTGGGGGTTTATAGGGAACCGAAACAGTGATTTTACTCTGCCACAATATATATAAGACCAATCTGACTAGAAATCGACCAACCTTAATGGAAATCCATTTCTAAAACTTTTTTCTCATGTACATATTTTCGGTAGGAGGATTAATAATGGAGATGTCATGAACGGTCTGTTTTGCAGGCTAAGTCCAGCGGACATGGCCCAAAACGTGTTTTACGTATAGCAGATTATCTATATAAATAAATTTGTAATGACCATGTATGTCTACTTTGACCTTTTTGCCTAAATTTCCATACATTTATCCGTTTCAAGTGCAATGATGACCATCTGCATATTTGTTAGCTTTAGTTTCCTGATAGCCCTCATTTTTAACCGCCACACCCCCTCCAACAAAGCACGATTGAAGCACATTCTGCCAGATGAGCTAGAAGAATAAAAATTTGGTAAAGTTATGTCTAAGCTTGTAATCGACGGAAAGATTTCAAGATCTTTAAAAATTTAATTTTTTACCCCCGAAAAATATCGGAATATTGAGGCAATTTTAATGACGGTGCAGACCTTTGTTTCGAGGTATTTTGCAGCTGAACGGTGCGTCATATCACAAAATGGATGGCACGATCTGAGTTCAATTTGGAGTGATCTAAAACTTTGGTCCTATGACGTTTCGTTGTATCTCTATTCCGTATATGTTAGATTTGTCTCTATTTCTCGATTATACCTACATTTTGCACTTTGTACACGTATAATTCATAGTTCGAATCACTTATACCAAAGGTAGAATCATCTGATTATATACGAGCATGGCCCATCCAGTATCCATACATGAGCCAAATTCTATGTTTGTAGCTGTCATATTAGCACCCAAAAGTAATGCACTGTGAGAAAACCTTACCCACATTTCACCCTATTCAACCTTTCTAACTCAATTTCGCCCATAAATAGATGAGACAGGAGAAAATATCTTAAGACCAGGAATTTAGACCGCTAAATGGGGCGTCTTATAGTACAATCTGTTTGCCAATATGATGTATCGCTTAGCAGCAATTAATCTGTAAATGAAGATTTGCCAATCTATATATGTTCACTGAAGTCTATTTGTAGTGATGTATAAAGGCTGTGGTTGCCATTATAATTAATATTTTACATCGATAGTGACTCTCAGCAGGAGGGCATCTGCTATTGTAATCATTACGCTCCACATGGACTTTGACTGGCAGTAGGAATGGGATCCTTTACAACTCCTTTGTATCTAGCATTAGTAATGAAGGACTATCATTGTAAATGATTTGACTGCCAGAAGTCAAGGGAGCATGCAATTTTGTTCAAAACTCCCCTAACCGATTGTGTTTGGGAGTAGGCAGGTGTGCCCACCATTATAAACAAATTTACCCATCTAAAGTGTGACTGACATTAGGCATAGTGTTCTTGCTATTATAATGGAAACTCACCAACTCAGTGTGACTGTCATTAAGAAAAAGGGCCTGTCATTATAATGGTAACAGCACAACTGAATTTTGACTAGAAGTAGGGAAAGTGCCTGATTTTATAATAAAAACTACTCAACTGTAATCTGTCTGGAAGTAGGAAAAAGCACCTACCATTGTATTGAAAACTCCCCAAATCGATTGTGACTGCGCAGTCGGTAATGGGGCCTCCCATTATAATGAAAACTTTCTTACTCTCTTGTGAATGACAGTAGGCAAGCGAGTCTGCCATTATCATCACAACTCTGCAATTCACACTTTACATTGGAAACAACGTATGAGAACCTCCCCTTATAAGGGGAATGCAATTTTTAAAAATCTCATTCACTGCATGTACAGTAATTTACTTCTATATTCGTATACAATGTAGAATACCGTAGCTAAGCACGGGTACATTTGCTAGTTCAATACATAAAAATTTTATTGTCTCTAGAAGGACATTTTAGTACAATACAACACTAACAGGGACATGTTTCGCTCATTATATTGAGCAACTTCAGCCTCATTTGAACAAATTTCTCAAGGTTAAGTCTTTACATTGAACTTTCATATAAACAATTTGATCATTAAAATTATTTTACACCATTAAAATATTACTACTAGTTAACAATAATTAAAAAGAATTAACAAATTAAAATATGGCTGTGATGGACTAGACATTGATCACAATTTACTGATGTCCAAGTCATAGTAATGTTGTAAACATCTGTAAAATTGGGCTAAAAATCCCGTTAGTTCCCAGTTTTTACTAACACTATTAATGCTACGTTATTTTTGTAAGTTTAAATATCCTATTTGAAATTAATGATGTTAGAGGATTAAACTTGCAATGTTTTTCTCTTTTGTTGTACTTTCTGTTTAGTTGAGAAACCACTACATTATTAAAAGATTGTGCTTTGAAGGTTTTTGGTCTGTTGGAATCATCATACTAGTAGTGCTTCCCGTTCTTCACCTGGTTTGAGTCAGCCTATTTTAACACTGACCTGTTTGTTATTGAAGCGTGTTTAAAAGGGACACCAATAAATGTTCATCGAGTATGAAAACATTTATATTCATTTGGATCAGTATTTCAATAAAGAAAAAACCTAAATGATGCAATCACCGGGCAAGTTGGCCATGCGGTTAGAAGCGCGCAGCTGTGAGCTTGCATCCGGGAGATAGTGGGTTCGAATACCACTGTCGGCAACCCTGAAGATAGTTTTCCGTGGTTTCCCATTTTCACACCAGGCATATGCTGGGGCTGTACCTTAATTAAGGCCATGGCTGCTTCCTTCCAACTCCTGGGCCTTTCCTATCCCATCGTCACCATAAAACCTATCTGTATCGGTGCGACGTAAATCAACTAGCAAAACAAAAAAAAAAGATGCAGTTGAAATAAAAAGCCTGTTAATAGAGCAATTGCCAAAATTGCTACAAGTTTTCAAATCAGAAAATAGTAAAATCTTTAAAATATTCAATTATAAACCTTCCAACATGTTGACAAACACAAATCCCATTTTGAAAACACAAAGCGACCCTCCACCACAAGCCAAGTCATTATCCAACATCCCACCCACAGTTCCTTCCCGTATGCCCCTTACTCACCATCCACATGTTACACCAGTGCTTAATGTTCCACCCACAGTTCCTTCCCCTACGCCTCCTACTCTCCCTCTACCACACCCGCCCTATGCATATAACACAAGAAGCAGAAACACGATAACAAATAGTCTCAGTACTGCAGAAAGCACAGTTAGGCACTAAAGCATGAATAAAGGGGTAAGTGAAATTCCAACCACAAGAATCTCTCATTACAACTACAAACAACACACTCATAATATTCTTTTGTTACAAACACATTCATCCACAAATGTTGCAGTAAAACAATATATCAGCAACTAAGCAACGTGTTTCCCTTGGTTTCCCTTTTAACCACGCTTCAATAGCAAACAGATCAGTGTTAAAATAGGCTGACTCAAACCAGGTGAAGAACGGGGAGGACTACAAGTATGATGATTCCAACAGACTACAAACCTTCAAAGCACAATCTTTTAATAATGTAGTGTTTTCTCAACTAAACTGAAAGTACAGTGAAAAAGAAAAACATTGCAAGTTTAATCAAATAGGACATTTTAACTTAAAAAATAACTTAGCACTAAATAGTGTTGGTAAAAACTGGGAACTAACAAGATTTTTAGCCAAATCTTCTAGATGTTTAGAACATTACTATGATTTGGACATCAGTAAATTGTGTTCAATGTCTAGTCCATCATAGCCATATTTTAATTTGTTAATTCTTTTTAATTATTGTTAACTAATAGTAATATTTTAATGGTGTAAAATAATTGTAATGATCAAATTGTTTATATGAAAGTTCAATGTAAAGACTTAACCTTGAGAAATTTGTTCAAATGAGGCTGAAGATGCTCGATATAATGAGTGAAACATGTCCCTGTTAGTGTTGTATTGTAATAAAATGTCCTAGAGACATTAAACATTTTTATGTATTGAATTAGGTGGAAAGCAAAACAAGAATTGTAACAATTAGCATTAAGTTCAATACGGGTAAAAAACATGCAAATAGTCTTATGCAGAACGACAGGCAACTGATCGCCCAATACGTTTTTTGGCCCACTGCATCCACCGCGTCCTCTGGGTTTTAAGGTTTTTAGTACTGGAAACAAGGCTTTGTTGACCCATTCAAATTCCTCCTAATAGTTGAAACTGTTGCTGTGCTTTAGAATTTCAGTGGCTTCCCTTTGCAGCCGGGCATGATAAGACACAGTAGTTGGCAGTACTTCGGTATTGCTGTACGTCTGTTATGGCCTACTAGCAATGAATGTACAGTGACTGATGACCTTTCTGTTTGTCCCAGCAAGCAGTGTAGGTACTGTCAACCACTTTTTCTTATCATGCCCAGCTACAAAGCAAAGCCATTGAAATCCTGAAGCACACCATCAGGAATCTGAACGGGTCAACAAAACTAAATACCTTAAAACCTGGAGGACATGGTGGTCGCAGCAGTCCAGGAAAAATAGCGGACGATGTTGTCTGTTCCCGCCAAGGCAGGTCGGCCAGTGCCAGACTCTACATTGCATCAATCATTGGCCAAAGAACAGCCAATCAATATCCCCCCCACCATGGTGGCCCAACAGTGTGCAGTATATATTGAGTTGGAATTGTGAGAGCATCATAACAGTCGAGGATGTCAGAACTACTGAGAATGCCAAACGCAGTTTTCGGTGAAATGTCAAGACTACCATATGCTCTGGGACCACAACCTTTAAGCCCGAAAAATATAGATAAAGGTTATAACACAAGTCATGAAAGCCTCAACTGCTATATAATAGTCTGTGATTTTATTCTATTCACTCTGATCAACAAAATCAATAATATAGGTTGCCAAGATGATAGAAGACAAAAATATGGGAACAAATGAATGAGATGTACTAACAAATGAATATTCTTTCATAAATAAGTACAAAAATACTGGGGTGTCACTTGAAATTTCAAAGAGGGTTTGATCAGGGGGATGAAACCTAAAATGCAGTTAACCCTGATTTTAACTTTTCCATCATTATTTAAGTCAACATGTTTAAAAAATAAGTAAATAAATAAATATTTAGACAGGGAAATTTTGAAATTAAAACCATGTATGTATGTATGTATGTATGTATGTATGTATGTATGTTTTATAGTTATGTGTGTTCATAATTGATTATTCTAGGCTGTCAAGAAACATGTGCTTGTAGTCCATCGTGGATCAGCTTTGGAATACCGTAAATGCTGTGATTGCCCCATGAAGTTCAGCAATGCTGGAAATTTGTTACGTCATTTCCTGCGAATCCATCGTCATGTTCGACGCTATGTCTGTGGTGTTTGTGGCTCTCGATATGGACAAAATCAAGATCTGAGAAGGCATTTTAAAGTCAAACATCAGATGGAGATGCCTGTCATCAGGGGTACTGATAGGAAAGCTCTGAATGAGGTAAGCTTTTACAACAAATTGTATTGTTATTATAATATATAATTTTGGGGATATTAGGTCACGTAATACTTATAATATGCTGGCACATTAAGAACCTAATACCAGGATCGTCGTCAGAGCAATAACAAAGATTTTACTGGCAATTCGTTCTCCATAGTAACCAGGCTTAGATAGAGAGACCCTATTAGAAATGTAGTTTATTCCAGGGCCTCCAGAGTCAAAGAGAAAGATGAAGTTAACTGTGGAGGGTAGCCATGATCTACTCAGTATATAGCCATCAGGTGTTTAGCAATTTGTATTGCCTCATGAATGATTCTAGGTGAGATGCATCAAAAATGATTTCATGTTCATTATATATGGCATGTTCTGCCATAGCAGACTTCTCTGGCTGACAAAGACGGAAGTGCCTGCAATATTCTTTAATCACTTGACAATCTGTCTTAGGATGTAGCACTTCGTCAGTCTATTTCCTTGAGTAGCCATTGCACAGGAATGTTCTGATTAGGAACTCAAGTTCACAGTTCAATTTATCCTCCTCAGAAACCTCCCTTGATCAGCTGATACATGGTGATGAGAGAACCCATGAAGATGTCTATTAGGGTGAGTAGGTTTATGATTAACTGAATGACCTAATGTTCCATCTGAATTCCTAGAAGCCAGAACATCCATTTTCAGTCTCCATGGTAATTTTAATATTTGGATGTATGCTGTTCAAGTGATCCAAAAATATGGATAATTTGTGTTCACTCTGCAGCCAGATAACAAATGTGTCATCAACATACCTCAGCCAGATGGAAGGCTTTCTTTAGGTCGGACATTAGATGTGAACACTTTCAGTCACTTGGACCTTGTGTTTCATATGGCTTCCTTATCACTTTCGTCTTCCTCAAGGGCTAGACATGTATCAAAATTTTCCCATTTATCAATGTGCCAGAGGAAGAATTCAGTTGGGCCAATGACCTTAGATATCAGGCCCCTTTAAACAACAAGCATCATCATCAAGAATTCAATTCCACACTTTAATTTTTCTAAAATAGTGGTTAATCTGACCACCACTAATTTGGATACTTCTTCTATGTCTGTGCTCGATTTGTGATTTCACCTCTTAATCTTCCTGCTGAGGAGATCATCTGTGGTGTTGAGACTTCTTTAAAGTCTTCTTTCAAACCTCCTCATCCTGACTTTACTTCCAAAGAGCGGTATGCTCTAAAACAACTGAAAATGAACAAAGAGTCAGTGGAGTTGAAAGCTGATAAAAGCAAGGCTGCTGGGGTTATGAACACCATTGACTATAGTATCAAGATTGAGGAACTTCTCAGTGTTTCCACCTATAAGATGGTAAAGAACATTCCTACCAATGCTATTGATGCATTGATGCAGAGTGATGTTTCTGGTGGTTCGCAACTGCAGGCTTCCATAAAGACGGAATTCTCCTTAGACCTGTTGTCAATAGTGTAGGTTCCCTTACATATTACCTGGCCAGATCATCATCATCATCATCATCATCATCATCATCAAAAACCCCAGCGTGCCAGGTAGGTGGTATTGAATGAGCCTTCGCCATCGTTGTCTGTCCAGAAATACCTTCTCTCTCACCACTGACTCCCAGTTCCCTTCCTCTTATTCCCACATCATCTTGCAGTTGGTCTTCCCATTGACCTTCTTCCTTCAACTATTCTTACTAGGCATGCATGTGGTGTTCTTCTGCCAGGCAATCGCTTTACATGTCCATACCATGTTAGTCTCGAAGTCCTTAGCCTTTCTCGTCTATTCAAGTCCACTTCCAGTTGCATTCTGATGTCATCGTTCCTTAGATGGTCCTTAAGTGTTTATTGGAGGGTAGTTCGTTTTACATGCTTGCAATTTACTAACCTCTGTCTCTCTCATACAGTGTACATGTTTCTAGTATGACTTATACAGAATCATCTTAGTTCCCATGGGCAATTTGTTATCCCAAAGTAGATGTCTTACGAGGTTGTAGAAGTTGGAACTGCTAGCCACTCTGTTTACTATTTCTTTATCACAGTACCCCTGCTGGAAACCATACTCCCGAGGTATTTGAATACCTGTACACATTGAATGTTTTCACCTTTTAGCTTTATGTGGCAGCCAGCTGAGTGGCTCAGATGGTAGAGGCGCTGGCCTTCTGACCCCAACTTGGCAGGTTCGATTCTGACTCAGTCCGGTGGTATTTGAAGGTGCGCAAACACATCAGCCCACGTCAACAGATTTACTGGCATGTAAAAGAACTCCTGCGAGACAAAATTCTGTCACCTCGGTGTCTCCGAAAACCAAAAATGTAGTTAGTGGAAGTGAAGCCAATAACATTATTATCATTTATGTGGCAGCCAGTATCTTTCCTACTCATTTTCAGTTCAACAGTTTTTGTTGTGCTAACATTTATCTGATACTATTTGAACTTAGCTACCCATTTATCCAGCCTAGTTTGTACCTCTATCTCTGTCTCTCTCCAGATGGCTACATCATCTGCAAACACCAATGTGTGTAGTTCTCAAGCTCGTTCTCTTTCCAGATTTTTAAGAATACTGTCCATGACAGTAGTGAATAGCAATGGTAAGAGTGCGCGCCCTTGTTGGACACCCTGTGCGGTATTAAACCATTCTGAGTGGCCATCCCCAGCACACACACAGCTGCTACAGTTCTGGTACAACATCTTGACCTTGCCTACGACACAGCCAGTTCTCTGAGGCACTTCAATATGACTGGTCTAGGCACTCTGTCCTATTGCTCTCCTAGGTCTAAGAGTACTACAATTAGGGCTCTCCATCTCTCCCAGTGCTGTTCCATTTACATCCTTAGGGTGAAGATCAGGTCTGTTGTTTTTCTATTGGTTCTGAATCCATGCTGTTCTTCCAGGGCAGGTTCTGTCACTGCTCGCACTCTGGTTTCAATAACTTTTTCCATTATTTTCAGAAAAGTGTGATACCACTATAGTTGGCACACTTTCTTCTGCATCCTTTTTTTAAATAAAGGGATAATAATACCTTTTGTCCAGTCATCTGGAACCAGATTTTCACACCATATTGCTCTCAAAGTTCTGTGGTAACTTCATCGATCCCAGGTGACGTACCACTTTTCATCTTTTTTAGAGCAATTTTCACCTCAGACCAAGTAAGTGGAACGTCATCTGTCCTCAGCCTCTCTTCCTCCTCTTCAGCAGTTTCTCCCTCATTCAGGAGTGTATCAAAATAGGTCTTCATTTCATTTCTAATTTCTTGTTCGCTCCTGGCTACATTCCCATTTACTGATTGTAGTGCTGTGATGTCCCCTTTGTCAGATCTCTTGCTTTTAACCAGATTGTACAGCATCTTCATTTTTCCTTTACTATCTTCCTGTAGTTTTTAGGTAAATTCCTCCCCTCTTGCACTTCTCTTTCTCTTCTCTTCTCTCACAATCCTTTTTACTATTTTGGTATTCATGGTCTTACTCTTGTATTTTCTCGTCTCTCAGTTGACTCTTGTCATTGTTTCTAGCTCTTTCAACATCCCTCATGTTTTTGGACTTATTTCGTCTTTCTATCACCTCTTTTACTCTGTCATTCCACCAGAACGTCCTTTTATTAATTTCTTTACTGCTTGTTCTTATGCGCACTTCTTCTGCACTACTGATGAAACTAGTTTTAAAACTATTCCATTCCACATCACTACAGCTGGACTCCAACATTGGTAACCTGCTTTCGATCATTTCTTGGAACTTCTGTTTACAGTCCTCTTCTTTTAGCTTCCAGTCTTTAATTGTTGGTATCCTTTTCCTGGTCTTTGCTTTCTGCACTTGGATTCCTGTCAGGTCAGCCACCAAAGGCTTATGGTCATTATCAAGACATTCACAATGAATAACGTTCACATCTCACACTAATTCTCTACACCTTAGGTCAGTTATCATGTAATCTACTACAGACTTGTAGCTACCATCCCAGCTGTATCGTGTGTTGTTTTATTACTTTCTTTCTTCTGGAACCATAAATGTGGTTAAAAAATAAAATAAGAATCATGAGTACATACCTCCGTTAGATAATCCAGCAGTAGTTTTATATGATTCTGAGTGGTAGTAGATAAAATAATGACACGAGTCACACACTTATATACACTGGTTCATCAGCACTAACACAAATCTGTTCTTACTCAGACCGGGCAAGTTGGCCGTGCGGTTAGGAGCACGCAGCTGTGAGCTCGCATTCAGGAGATAGTGGGTTCGAACCCCACTGTCGGCAGCCCTGAAGATGGTTTTCTGTGGTTTCCCACTTTCACACCAGGCAAATGCTGGGGCTGTATCTTAATTAAAGCCACAGCCGCTTCCTTCCCATTCCTAGGCCTTTCCTGTCCCATCGTCGCCATAAGACCTATTGGTGCCAGTGCAACGTAAAGCAACTAGCAAAAAAAAAAAAAAAAAAAAAAGAAGTTCTTACTTAGAACTTCCTCACAATGTTCAGTAGTACAGTACATACACTTATTTAATATACATTACATGTTTTATAGAAATAAAGATCTTGTTGTAAGTGTTTATAGTTAGTTTACAAGTTCACCTTGTTGATTCTCTAAAACAGTGCTTCTCATTTGACAGACTGTTTTGTATCCACTCTGTCAGATATTTGAACTTCCCCTCTCTCAACTCTTATCTCTCCGGGTGCCGTTTTGATGTTGGTCATGAATTGTGTCTTCTTGAAGGAGATCCATAAGCCTGCCTTACTCGCTTCTCTCTGGAGTTACCCAGTTGGTTCCGTGCACCACAATGTCATCCACAAAGGTTAAACAGTCAACTCCAATTCCTTTGTTCTTTTATCCCATTCATATACTGCCTATTACTTGCATTTTTCCAGCAACACTCTCTAAAATCACTTTATCAAGAATACAGTTGAATAGAAAGGGAGATAGCCCATCTTCCTGTTCAATCCCAGTTTGAATCGTAAAAGATTCTGATAGAATCCCTCTGAACTTGACTTTGTATGTTTCTACATATGATAAATTTCATCTTTGATCAAGGATGTTGTGCCAGTCACTGCCTGTTTAATGAGTTCTCCTGTCTTCCTAACTAGACCTATAACTTCTAGGATATGGATCATTGTTTCCCTGTTACTGAATCATTGACCTTTTGGAATTAATTTGTGCCTTTTTACAGTGGTAAAGTTAGGGCTTGAGGCACACTTAACCACATACTAATTAAAATCTTAAACAAAATACTAAGATACTTAAAATTGTTAAAACTACATAAATCAGTAGAGTTGAACATGAATTTAAATACATTACTAATTAAAATAATATTAAAAGTAATTATTAAAAAACTCTTAAAACTGACTAATCCTCAGGCACGCATACATTCATACTTAACCATTCAGTCAGCTGTTTTCAGCAGGGAATCTGGCAGGTGTCCTTAAATCTTGATAAAGAGCTAGTTTATCTGACCTGAGCTGGGAGGGAATTCCATAATCTGGCGCCGGTCACCACAAATGATCTATTAATTTTATTTGTGTAGTGCACTGAAATAGAAAGAAAGGATCTCGAACATGTATTTAAGTTGTGAAATGATGATAAAAAGGTGAATTTAGAAGAAATCTACAGTGGCTGATTTTCAGCCAACACTCTAAACACCATCGTTAATATGGGGTGATATGAACATTATACCTGATATTACAAATAAATCGCAGGCAGGAATTCAGTGCTCATTGAAGTTTAAGTGTTTATTCTCATGTCAACTAAAACAACGTCACAATAATCAAGAATAGCGAGAACCAGTGTCTGTATTAGTTTGGCCTTTAGCTCAAATGGAAATACATCCCTCTGCCATTTAAGAAGGTGAAGCGCTACAAAAATCTTTTTACGGATTTCTTTCGTGTGATCAGAACAGTTAAGTGTTTCATTCGTAATTACGCTGAGATTTTTTTAAACCGTTTTACTGTAGGGAATAATGTTACTAGTCAGTACGAATGGCAGGATTGCAACCTTGTTTGAGCAGCTCAGTAATTTTCGTGATCTAATTATGACTGTCTCAGATTTTGTGAGTGCATATATACTGAGTCAACCCAGGTCATTGTTAATATCTTGTATTGTTTCACCTAAATCTGAAGTCTTGAAATGTTAATAAATTTGAAGATTGTCTGCATAGAGGTGGAGTGTGTTGTTTCCTATCACAGATGGTATGTCATTGATATAAATGCAGAAAAGTAAGGGCCCTAGAATATTGCCATGTGGGGCACCACTAAGTTTCATTTTCCATTTAAAGGCCTTGTCATTTACTGTTACACGCTGTTGATGGTTACTCATATTAGGACTAAAAAACGTAAGCACAGCCGGGTCGAAATTTAGAAGTTCCATTTCCTTTATCATAGTCTGAATTTCTATAGTGTCAAAGGTGCTACTGAAGTCAAGAAGGATAAGTATAGGGGGCACGTTTGTCCATAGCGTTTCTAATGTCTTCAGTAACCTTCAAAAGTGCTGTCACAGTACTGTGACCCTTCCTAAATCCAGATTGCATAGTGTCCAAAAGAGCATTTTTATTTAGGTATTCCAGAACTTGCTCGTATACTAAATGTTCAAAGGCTTTAGCAAGCGCAGGGTGTATGGATACAGGACAGTAGTCAGAGGGCGACTGTGGGTCTAAACTCTTAGGCACCGGTATTATATTGGCTGTTTTCCAGACATTAGGAAAAGTGCCGTTTAGTAAACAGTAATTAAGTATGTTTGAAGTCTACAAATTTAAGCACGAATTTCTTGTTTTACTGTTTTTGTATGCAATGATCAACTCTAGGTTCAGGATCTATTTTTCACATGATCTGCCCCTTCTAAAACCTCCTTGATACCAATTTGTGGTTCCAATTATTTTTCTCCTCTCTGAAGCAGTGCCTTTGAAAAGATCTTATATGTCTCTGGTAGTAGTGATATTCTCCTGTAATTGTTGACATCTGTCTTGTCTCCTTTCTTGTGACCACTAACATGAACCAGCATGTTTATTTAAACATTCTGGATGATCAGGTGTTGCCTTTCAGTCAATATCTGCATGAGGATTGATACCCCAATTTTTCAAGATGACAACAACAGAGTTCATTGGGCTGGACACATATGTGATTGGTTTTATGAAACACTCCCCCACCTTATTACACCTCAATTGGCCAACAAAATCACCAGACTTGAACCCCCATTGAAAATCTGTGGGACATGTTGAAACAGTGGGTAAAATGCGGGAATCAGCATCCCCGCAATTTGGTGGAATTGCGTGATCAAATCCTCAGTAAGTGGTTTGCTATTTGCTATTATTCTCCAGTGAGGTTTCTGAATCTCCTTTCTTTTCCCACTTGTGCCTTAAAATACTCCAGGAGTATGATCATATTGTTGGTTGATACTGTGGATATTGTTTCCTCCAAATCTTCCCAGAAGCCCTCTGCTTTCTCCGAGTCTGTTTTGTCACTCTCACTGTTTATTTACAAAGGTTTTTTTTATTTATTATTTGGCCCTGAAAAGGATCATTTATATCAGATGTTACATAGCATCACAATTTTGAAACCCTGATTCATCCGAAAATAGAACTATTGATAAAGAGGCTGCATCATTTCCCACTTTGTGTAAAATCCACTGACAGAATGTTCCCAACATGTCAAAATCAGATTGTGGAGTGTAATTACAGTTGGTGCAGATGAAATTTATCAATATGAGGGACTTTCTGGTTGAGTACTATATCTTCTTGTTTGTCACTGGAATATGTCACGAGTGTAGATTAGTAAAAACTATTATGCTCGCTTCCACTACTGGAATGAATTAACAAACTTTGTGTTGCATCCTTTTTTATAGGCGTGGAGTTAAGTCATGTTTGCATGCTTACTTTTTTTAAATGTCCTCCTCAATGTATTCATTGATGGTGACTTCCTGGCATTATTACTTTTTTGAGTGTGCACGGATGGGACCAGCTAATCCAATCTTAGTCTTGAATATTTGTTTACACTGTGCACAGCACAATTGTCCACTGTCATTACAGGAGTATTTATACAGTGACTTTAATCTAGTCTTTTTGAGATGGTGCTTCGCATCAAAAGCTAGAAGATGCATCTGTTCATAGGTTCAGACACCTCCCTCTATCTCTTTACATCACTCTGACCTTAGTTGTGCATGTCTCTCCCAATTAATAACTTTTATGCTATGATGTCACTTTAGGACGTCTTTGTAATGCAGGTACTGATCATTAACCTTATGTTTACCACTCTGAAGTTCTGAGTAAAAACTGATTTTGTAGTCTCGCATCATCCATCATCCATGTGCACCATGTCCACACCACCATCATCAGCAGGGACTCCATGCCATACATGTTCGATCTTTGCAGAATCTCATAGTTGAGTACATGATCTTGCTACTTCACTCACAGAATTATCCTTAGATATTTCATGTGGAAAATGTCTAAACGTTGCAGATCATGTTTATGTAAGAATCAGGTCTCTGGAGCATACAAAACAATAGGCATTACAAACAGCCAACTTGGCTTTTAGATGTAAATCATGCGATTCCCAAACTCATTGGTTGAGCTTACCTAAGGCAGCCGCAACTTTGGCATTATGTGCAGCAGTCTCGGTTTCCAGCCAGTTATTACTGTGAATCATACTTCCCAGGTATTGAAAAGATGTCACTTCTTCAAGTTGTTTTCCAACTAGCTGTAGAGGAGTGTCATTTGTAGATTCATCTCAAGTGTCATTTGTAGATTCATCTCTAGCAGGTTGCTTCAGTACCTGGGTCTTAGACACACTGATTATCAAGCCAAATTTATGATATGAAATATCTTGTTTGTCAAGATAATGCTGTAAATTTTTCATTGTATCAGCAATGACAGAATCAGCGATATAGTATAGCATTAGGCCAGGAAGTACAGCTACACAGACCTCATCTTTCCAGTTAGGATGCTGATGGACAAATACTGGGAGAAGGAGAAGCACTTATATTTAGTATTTTTCAGATCTTGAGAATGACTATGACAGTGTACCGAGGGAAAGAATTTGGTAATGCATGAAAGAACTTCAGGTGTGAGATTGCCTCATAGACAAAACGAAGATGTTGTACAACAGGAACAGAAACTGTGTTCAAGTAAGTGCTGTTTTTTCGGACTGGTGTGGGAAATGGAGAGAGGAGTGCAGCAGGGCAGTTCATTATCACCTCTTCTATTTGTTTATTTATTCTGCTCTGCTAGTGGCTTTACATCGCACCGACACAGATAGGTCTTATGGCAGCGATGGGATAGGAAAGGTGTAGCAATTGGAAGGAAGCGGCCGTGGCCTTAATTAAGGTACAGCCCCAGCATTTGCCTGGTGTGAAAATGGGATACCATGGTAAACTATCTTCAGGGCTGCTGACAGTGGGATTCAAACCCCCTGTCTACTGGATGCAAGCTCACAGCCATGCGCCTCTAACCGCACGGCCAACTCGCCCAGTCGTTTATTTATTATCATGATGGATGACATAATGAAGTCACTTAAAAGAAAAGGTATGGTGACCTATAAGCCTTCATATTCACAGAGATACCATTGTCATCTAGAGTGAATCAAAAGATAAATTTGAGGAGAGACTGCAAAGTTGGAGTAACAAGTTTGAGCTACATCTTAAACATCAGATGGTAGTACAGAAGAAAGGAGACAAACCAGTTGTCTTGTTCAGTGAAGCAAAGCTGGACATCATCCTATATTTCAAGTACTTGGGCAGCATTGTCTCAAAAGACAACCTGGTAAAAAATGGGGTGAACAACCGAATCAGCATTACATTACATTACATAATCATTATAGACTGTTATGCCTTTCAGCATTCAGTCTGCAATTTACTAAATGTCTCCACAATCCTCTATTTGCAATTAGATCTGTGGCCTTAGTTCTATACCTCTTACCTTTAAATTGTTAGAACTGAGTCTAACCATCGTCATCTTGGTCTCCCTCTACTTCTCTTACCCTCCATAACAGAGTCCATTATTCTCCTAGGTAACCTGTATTCCTCCATTTGCCTCACATGACCCCACCACCATAGCCGGTTTATACGTACAGCTTCATCCATCGAGTTCATTCCGAACTTAGCCTCTATCTCTTCATTCTTAGTACCCTCCTGCCATTGTTCCCAACTGTTTGTACCAGCAATCATTCTCGCTACTTTCATGTCTGTTACTTCTAACTTATGAATGACATATCCTGAGTCCACCCAGCTTTCGCTCCCATAAAGGAAAGTTGGTCTGAAAAACAGACCGATGTAAAGATTGTTTCATCCAGGAGCTGACTTCCTTCTTACAGAACACTGTTGATTGCAACTGCAAACTCACTGCTTTAGCTTTACTACACCTTGATGCATAGTGCCTGAAGACAAATTCTGACTTCAGGAGATTCTTGTAGGAAAGTGACAGAACACAGGCCATTGGTAAACATTGTTTTATTATGGTACAGACAGCAAATACACAAGACTACGTACAAAGGACAGGTCTCCACTGGTTACAGACCTTTGAAATAATCACCTAAGGTTTCCACTGTGCATTTGCCAGCGGTGGGGCAGGCACTGAATACAATTCGCTGCATGTGTATCGCTAACGTGTGACACCTCTCTCCGAAATGCTGTTACGATGTCCTCTTTGTTAGCACCCACCTCGCCACTGTTCTATAGGGCATGGCATGCACACCTAATGCCTCCCACAGCTCTGCATGGCATTGGCATGCATTTCTGCTGCAGAGAACTGCTATCGTACGTTTCCAAATGTATCTTATATTTTCCGTGTTTCTCCTGTTCGCGAGAAAAAATATAGTTGCCATGACTTATGACTCGGCCTACATATCTTAGAACCTGAAAATTGGTGCAATGACTATGATGTGAAAGTTACCCTTTCCAAGACCAAAGTGATGTCAGTAGGTAAGAAACCTAATAGAATTGAATGTCAGGTTGGGAGTACAGAACTGGAACAGGTAGATCATTTCAAGTTATTAGGATAGTAGTATAGTAAATGAGATTGATTTAAGGTGTAGCAAAGCTAATGCAGAGAACTCACAGTTGTGATCAGCAGTACTGTATTCTGTGAGAAAGAAATCTGCTCCCATAAGAAACTATCTTTACACTAGTCTGGTTTCAGACCAACTTTGCTTTATGGGAGTGAACGCTGGGTTGACTCAAGATATCTTATTTATAAGTTAGAAGTAACAGACATGACAGTAGCGACAATGACTGCTGGTACAAACAGGTGGGAACAATGGTTAAATGGTACTCAGAATGAGGAAATAAAGGCTAAGTTAGGAATGAACCGTGATTAAGCTGTACGCATTAGCTGGCTTTGGTGGTGGGGTCATGCAAGGCGAATGGAGGAGGAGAGGTTGCCTAGGAGAATAATGGAGAAGTAGAGGGAGACCAAGACGATGATGTTTAGACTCGGTTTCTAATGATTTAATGATATTAAAAGAAATCATTATAATAAATCCGTATTGATCTGTGATTACAATAGTGTTAAAATAATGTATTATTAAGGTCCACCTTTTCAATACAAACTGTACAGAGTTTGAATTACATATATGTTTAGGGACTAGTTTCAACCTACAGTAGGTCATCATCAGCCTAAAGGAAATTAAATACATAAGTATCGAAGAAATTAAACAATGTAAAGACTCCTAAGGTCTCGCGTAATACATTGTTTAAGGAACTCAATATGTTTGCCCAATTTGGCTATTTTAACTTTTAAACCTAAGTATAAATAAGCTTTACGTTTTGCCTGGTTGGCTATGTAACTAAAAGAAATCATTATAATAGATCCGTATTGAACTGTGATTACAACGGAGTTAAAATAATGTATTGTTAAGGTACAGATTGTATTGAAAAGGTGGACCTTAATAAAACATTATTTTAACTCTATTGATTTAACGATAAGAAGTATAGAACTAAATGAGGCCACAGAGCAGTTACGAATAGTGGATTGTGGCAGCACTTTGAAGAATTCACAGAGGTTTGCAGACTCAGTGCTGAAAGGCTTAGTCTATTATGAAGATGTATGTACAGTATATAATATTGTTGACCTTGTAACAATGTCATATTATCATATTGGAGTCCACATAACAACATATCAGTACCATCATTGACATCACTTGGGATGTATGAAAAATGTTTATTATATTTACATTGAACAGTTTCATAAGTGGCCTTCGCTTTGTTTGAAACCGTCTCCTTGATTAATGATTTCATGTGCACAACCTAGTGCATTAAAGTTGGTTTTGAATTGATCATGGACTCCAATTGCATCTGAATTAGTGTTTCCTCCTGTAAAATACAGCTGTACTTGTGTACAAAATCTTGTGAACTCTTATGTTAAATGTGATTCTGTTATCTGAAATAGTTGTTTAAATTTCAATACTTTCATTTTGAAGCACTGTGAAACTTCACTTCATCGTGCAATAAACATTAAAATAATAATCCATATTCTCCTTTCGGCTCTCAAGTTAATTTTTCCAATCTCTTTTCCTCTCACTCACTTCATTTTCTGCCTCTTCACACAAAAGTACTAGCGCTATCAAACTATCCCATTGCATATTTTATGTTTCTCATAGAAGCGTGATAGATACTGGTCTGCTCGATGTGAGTAGAGGAGTGGAAATTTAAACTGTTCAGTTTGATTCAATTCCACTAGTTGGGAGCGAGCACTTCAGCTCTCTTGTTAAGTTAATTTCTCCAATCTCTTTTCATTTTCTGCCTCCTTGCCCAAAATTGCTAGCGCTATCAAACCATCCATGTTTCCTGTAGAATCCTGCTCTGTTCTGTTCTATTCTGCTAGATAGTAGTGGAGGAGTGGAAATTTCAACTGTTTAGTTTGATTTGATTCCACTAGTCAGGAGCGAGCCTTTACACCTGTTGAACAGTCTTCCCTACAGAATTCAAGCTGTAATGAAGGTGAAGAGTGGTAGCCCCACATATCATATTATTTATGTCCACTACTGGACAGTATTTCTGAGGAACACGTAAGGGGGAAGTTTACAGTAAGTATCTGGTTACTTTTGATCAGATAGTGTATATTTTGTTTTTTGTATTTCTGTTGCAAAATTTTTGTTTGATCCGTTGCCTGGAAATACTACTATGTTCACAGATCACACTTTTAACCCTTTGACAGCTGGTTTAGTGGCTCAGACAGTTGAAGCACTGGCCTTCTGACCCCAACTTGGCAGGTTCGATCCTGGCTTAGTCCTGTGGTATTTGAAGGTGCTCAAATACGTCAGCCTTGTGTCGCTAGATTTACTGGCAAGTAAAAAGAACTCCTGCAGGACAAAATTCTGGCACCTCGGCATCTCCAGAAATCATAAAAGTAGTTAGTGAGATGTAAAGCAAATAATAATATTATTATTATATATTATTATATATTATATAATATATTACTATATATTATATAATAATAATAATAATAATAATAATAATTATATATTCTCGTATCAGAAACATACATGTTGTACACAGTTATAATTACTATATTACATTTGCCCAAAACTTGGCCACTTCCAAAGCATTTTTTGATGCTTGATATAGTTCATCTTCTGTGCAGGAGGCTGGACATAGACGACACTGGAGCATATGTTGGACTGTCTGGTCTTCTCCGCAGTCACATTGGATTTTTTCTTGATCTATATAGCCCCATCTTGCCAAATTAACTTTGGATCTGCCAACTCCAGATCTCAGTCTATTCAGGGACTTCCAGGTCATCCATTCTTCATTGTAGCCAGGAGGTAGAGTTTCAGAAAATCTTATCCAGCCAGGAGGAAGGTAGGATGTAGCCCTCCATAATTGCAACCTGGCTTTTTCAGTAGTGGTTCTAAGTTCCTTTGAAGTTCTGAGAAAACTCTTCCTTGACTTTAAACGTTGCAGATGCGGTGCATGCCCATATAGAGGGTGGGTCCTTTCCTGTTCCACTGTCTTTCTTTCCTTGTTCGCAGCTATTTCTCTTCGAACAGAAGGAGGTGCTATTCCTGCAAGGTGGTAGAGCCATTCAACTGGAGTGGATTTCAAACAACCTGTTATAATTCTGCAAGTTTCATTGAGAGCTATATCCACCTGTTTGGCATATGTTGAATTATACCAGACAGGACACGCATACTCTGCTGCAGAATAGCATAGTGCCATTGCAGAAGTTCGGATGGTTTCAGGTTGGCTACCCCACTGTGATCCGGCCAGTTTCCGTAAAAGATTGTTCCTGGTGGAGACTTTTGATTTGCAGTTCATGCAGTGCTTCTTGAAAGTAAGAGATCTATCAAGTGTCACTCCTAGATATTTTGGAGACTCGCAGTGTTCCAGTTCGACTCCTGACCATACTATCTTTAACTTGCGAGTGGCTTCCCTGTTTCTCAGATGAAAAGCACACACTTGTGTCTTTGAGGGGTTCGGTTTAAGCTGGTTTGTGCTGTAATATCTAGAAAGATCATTAAGGGCATCCGTGAGGGTGATCTCCACTGTTTCAAAATCTCTTCTCTGAGTGGCTAGGGCGAGGTCATCAGCATACAAGAAGCTACTGCAATTGGGGGCTATGGGTTGGTCGTTTGTGTATATATTGAACAGAATTGGAGCCAGCACACTTCCTTGCGGAAGACCGTTTTTCTGTAGTCTCCATCGACTACGCTGTTCTTGGAAATCAACAAAGAACCTGCGATTCTGCAAAAGAGTGGCGATGAGTCTTGTTAGGTTAAAGTCCTTGGTTAGATTGTAGACCTTCACTAATAGTAGCTGGTGGTTGACAGTGTCATACGCTGCTGATAAGTCAACAAATACCACTCCTGTCACCTTACGAGCCTCAAACCCATCTTCTATAAACTGTGTAAGGTTTAATAACTGTCCAGTACAGCTTTTACCAGGACGAAATCCAGATTGCTGAGGTATAAGTAATGGGTCAATTACAGGTAATAGGCGATTTAAGATCAATCTTTCCAGCAGTTTGTAAAGGTGACATAGTAGCGCAATTGGTCTAAAATTCTTTGGATCATTCCCTTCTTTACCAGGTTTCAGCAAGGCAATCACTCGGCTCTTCCGCCATATCTTTGGAATTTGGTTTCTGCTCAAACAGTTATTGAAGAGTTGGAGAATCCATTTCTTTGTCATTAAGCCAAAGTGTTTAATTTGCTCAGTTCGTATATCATCCAAGCCAGCTGATTTTCCATTTTTACTCTGTTTGATAGCCTTCTCTAATTCTTCCATGCTGAGTGATGATGTTAGGTCGTCGCTCTCTTCATGCTCTTCTCTTTGCAGTTTCGGTTTTTGTGATTTGTGGTTTGCCTTCCCGTTCAGCAGTAACTGATGTGCTATTTGGTTAGCAGTGATATTATGATGTGCGGTGGTCTTGGTTGGATCATTGCTTAGACGTCTCAGAAGTCTCCAAGCTTTATGACTGTCTCTTTTCAGGTCCAAGTTTTCAATAGTTTGTATCCACTGATCCCTTTTGGTCTCTCTAATAGAGGAAATAAGCTTGTTCCCTGCTTCCACAGTTACTTCATTGAAAGGATTTTCTTCAAATAAGTTTTTGTATTCTGCAAGTAGTGTGGCTTGATCTGAAGTAAGCCCGGGGATATAAGATGTTCGACAGCCACGGGGGATAGACATCCTTGAGCATCTCTTTACAGCTGTGGTGAAGGTGTCATAGTAACTGGGTACTGGTTCTATAGCAGATATTTCAGCGTCCAGTAATTCCGCAAATCTTGACCAGTCTGCCTTCTTAAAATTAAACCTCCTCCGAAAGGATACCATCTGAGGTCTTATAGCAGCAAATACTTGGCACATTATTGGTCTATGCTGTGTATTGGGTATTGGGGAACAGACAGATTTTACACATTGTTGGTTGATATTGCTGCTGCCAAATATGAGGTCAGGATTGTAAGCTCTTCTCCACCTGCCACTGTTAAAGGATCCAGGTAGTTTTGCATCATGGATTAAAGTCAGCTGGCTTATTTCTGCCCATTCTTGTACTGCTGTCCCATTCTCATCTTCATGGTCATAGCCCCAGAGAGGACTATGGCTGTTGAAATCACCGATCACAATTTGCACATGCTTGTTTCCGAAATTGGATGGTAGGTTTACAGTGAATTGAGCACCAGGTGGTTTATAAAGGGATGAAATGGTGCAATTAGCTGTTTCTACAGTAAGGATTTCAATGTTGTTTTCCTCTGTGAATGCTGTGGATGAAATCTGGAAATCTGGATGAACAAAAATAGCACTTCCATATTTATCATGAGGTCTTTCAATGGCGAGACGCATTCCATCTATTTTTGGCCTGCGAATATCACAACCTCTATGTGTCTCCTGTATGCACAGTATGTGGCACTGGTGCTTCCTGCATAGTTCTTGTAGCAGTTCTTCTTTGGCTGGTGTAATGCCTTCTATGTTAACAGAGATAATCGTTAACTGTGGCCCTGAAAAGGGCTCAGGTGTGGATGTTTCTGTTGTGAAAGGATCAGCCGTCAGGTTATTCATTCTCTGACGTTGCCCGGGGTACGCCCGATTGCTTTTATTATCTTGATCACAAATCATCGCAATCTTCGGGGAGGCTCCTTTCGTGTACCCCATAATAATAATAATAATAATAATAATAATAATAATAATAATAATAATAATAATAATAATAATAATAACCCTTGACAGTTCTTTGTTCACCAATAAACCTCCATGGACAGTTGTCACAGCCATGGACTGTAAAGACAGTGATTGAGTGTTTGACCAAGTGTATTGGTGTTGCCAGTCAAGGAAAGGGTGTTTGATGACCAAGGTTTTCAGACCAGCTTAATATAGCATAAGGAATCAACAAAAAGCTGGAAAGCACTGTGGGTTTCAGTAGCACCCTACTGATACTAGACGTTCTACCTGCGTGAACATTGTGGTAATAATTCAACATCTACTCAATATGCATCACTGACGGTAATAGTTTTTACTGAATTTGGGATATTAATGTATATCAGAATGACCTGCATAAGCAGAAACATATCAGGAGGAGGAAGAAGAAGAAGTAGTTTATATCAATGTATAACTTACCCTTTGTATTTGATACAGATGTATATTAGACATAGTAAATGGGACTTTATGGCAATTTTAATCAAAATTCTGAATTACAAATTTTTAGTTTTATGAACGTAACAACATAGTCCCAACTTCTTCATTACAATGACATTTCACTGAATTATTGTAGTAATGTCACAAACTGTTCTCTAGATTCTGAGTCATATATTTTAATTTTCCATATTTCAGTAATTCTGAAACATGGGAAAGAAAACACTAGTGAACACACTGATTTACTGGTCCTTTATCTTTCTGGTAGTAATAGTAGTGCTTTTGATTGAAATGAAAAGTTTAATGAAATTTGTTTGACTCTTACTCGTGAATTAGAATACTTTATTATGCATGACTGATCTTTAATCATTTCAGATCTATGTGATACCCAGCATTGATAATCTGCCGAATTCACATCCTCATGCTCAAAAAATTAATCAAATTGTTGCTGAAGAAAAACAGAAGTTCCTGGGAGTTGAGGAAATACTGAAAAAGAAGGAAAAATTGCAGAATACTGCAGTCATTATTTCTTCTCAAGAGTGTGAGAAAAACTGTAACTCTGAGATTCCAAATGCTACCAACACTGCAGATATTGCTGTTAGTTCTAGTTCACTACTTTTGCATTCTTCTCCTATAATGAGTCCATGTAAAGATGGTGGAAAGGCTACTTTAGAAAACAGTTCCTGTCCAAAATCATGTACATTGCATTTACCTGGTGACCATCGAACCTCCTGCTGTATTTCATATACAGATAATAAGAACTCTAATCTAACACTAAATTCATGTAATTTGTGTCATACAGTGTTTCTTGGAGAAGATGACCGTCAAGCACATTTATCAGAGAGTAAAAATTATAATTGTAAAATATGTAACAAAAATTTCTGTGATCAGGTTAGACTCCAGGATCATTCAGATGCCCATTGTTTGTCACAGTTTCACTGTAATGTCTGCATGATTGATTTTGGGGATAAAGAGACTTACGAGAAGCATATTACTGAGATGAACAGTGTACTTCCTGAGACTAGTGGACTGGTACATGAAAATCTTTCTCACAGATCACTGCATGTGTTGATTAATGAAATTTCTCCCCATGAACAGGAGACAATTTCTGCAATACATAGTTCAGTGAAAGTACCATCTGAAACTTATGCTGTTAAAGACAATAGAGCAGTTGTAAACAGTGCTGTAACAAATTTAGTTACATTGGATACTGGGATGTGTAACACAGGAACAAAGGAACTGATGGATAGTAATAACGATGATTCTGCAGGTATGAATGGCATATTGCCAACCACTATTGGTATTACCGGTATGATTTGTACGAATGCAGACTATCTTGTTCCTAATGTTTTAATACAACCTGTATCAACTATTATACAATCTGTACCTATTACATATTCAAGTCAAAATGAACTTGCTACTATGCCAGTAATTACTCTTCAGCCTGCAACATCACCTACCTGTATATCAGGCGAGCATCACAGTTCACCACTTATGCCAGTAAATGAACTAAGAAATGTAGCATTATTAAATACATTGGAATCTGTCCATCCATCCACAAATGTTGTTAGTGAAAATGAAAATCATGCTCAGAGAACAGTAGTCTCTCAAATAGATATGAATTCCATCATTCCCAGTGAACCTTCTGAAGTTTTGATGAGTTCAAACATGGGAGAGAACCAGAGAGAAGAACAAAATCAAGAGGTGTGTCAAGAAGTTCTTCAGCATCCGGAGGATAATCTTTTAAAGTGAGTATACTACCAGTATTGCTATATTTACAAAAAGAAAAAAAAATTCAGAATGAATTTCTCTCTCAAATACAGGGTGGAAGGAAACTGATGCATCTGAGTAACATACGTAAATTATCTTGTGGAGAGGATCACAATGTGTCACAAGTTTTAGGTCTGTAGCTTACACCATTCTTTAGGAAAGTTGTGTTTTGCGAATTGGAAAATTTGCTGGCGGTAGCTACTGATGAAGTTGCCAGGGTGCATGCACAGGCTTTTAAACCAGTTGCAGCCTGCTATTGTATCTTGAAGGTCAAGCATCTGCTGTCAAAAACAGTGTTAACATGTACTGTATATCCTGTTTCCAGAGGAACAACTAACAGTAGTACATTGACCAAATTTTGCGACAATACAAGGCATAACTTTAAACTTAAGAAACATAATGAAAATTCGGTAATTATTCAACAGTATAACATTAAGCGTAATTTGCCGTACTCCATTGATGATTATTCCTGCCCTTTATTTGTACCCTGAAGGTGAAAATGGGAAACCACGGAACACTATCTCCAAATAACTCGCCATCCGATTGCACCAAACTCACCAGAATAGCGTGCCGCTGTCAGCTGCGCCATGCTGCATAGGTTGGCCAGCCTGTTAATAAATACCATAATGAGAACACAACTGTCTGGCTGCATAGCTGGATGGCTAGTGTACTAGTCTGCCGTCCTTGAGGCCCTGGGTTTGATTCCTGTCCAAGCCAGGAATTATTACATTAACAAGTGTATTCCTGTGGCTCAGGGACTAGGTGTTTCTGTCATCTTCAACACTTGTATGCAGCACTCAAGAAAACATGACACTTACCACCACCATGTACACAAATAAACAAGGGAATTATAAGGTCCACCTATTCAATACTGAAGAAAATTTTGTGATAGATTCTACAAGTCTGTTAAATCTTCACATTTCATTTATTTAGTCATATGGGGCCAGTTTCGACAAAATTGTATATCATCATCAGCCAAGAAAAGAAAAGAAAACAGAGATATAAGAAATAAAAAAGATATAAGAAAATTTACATCTCTAGTAAAAATATACCAATAATTTACAAAATTATTCATATTAGGGCTAAAATCTTTATACAAATGTGAACTGGTAATCGTATTACATCGGTGTGTTTTATATGATGAGGTGTACACCATAATAATTGTAATTGAGAGATATGCTAAAAATCTTTTTACAATACGCCTTGTAGTAAAATGTATACAATTGTCCATTTTCGGTACTAAATAAGTGTAATATTTTTGTTTACACACAATTGAATACATTATTAAAAATAGATGGGTATTGTAATCAAGTTTCATGAAGCATGTTAACACGCAGCATTTCTCCTCAAATGGTTGGCATCAGGAAGGGTATCCGGCCGTAAAATTGTGCCAAATTTCCCAGCAGGAAAAGTGGAATAAAATGGGGTATAAGAGAAATAATCCATTGGCATCGCTGCTCACTAAGGCAGTCCACGTATGATTCCTGGCCAGTGCATGCAAGATTTATGAAAGGAAATATCATGTCCTATGGATCAGATTCTGCATAAAAATGGTGATCCTTGGCCAATGATCACAAAAGTAAAGATCACCTAAAACTCTTATGCATAGTTTACCTTTTTATTAGAAAAAATAAGGACAGAATGGTAAAGCATTTGTGTATCTTTTAGAGAGTAATACTCAGTCACATTGGTCATGTGATATGGTGCACATTATTACAGCAGATGTTTGAAATATCCACATTGGTGGTAAAACATGCTCGACACCTTCGAAGAAAATTCTCTTGAACCTTCCTCTTGGTTTTGACTGATGTCCTGAGCAGCTTCCAAGCTCTTGCAGGGTTTACACTTCTCTGCAATACAACTTAGATCACGTCTAGGCTCACCAGCTTCACGCCTGTGCATGGCATTTCTGTGATCAGCTATTCTCTGTATAGCTGCTAAAATCGTACACTGATATGGAGACCATCTTTGTGAAAATCACTCAGCATACGTCTCCGCAGCTGCAGGAGCATTCTGTCGTACTTTGCCATAAATTAAAATCATGTCCAAATATTCCCTGGATGTGAACTGTCCCATGACTAAGCGGTAGGTGTTCATTAGCTACATACTGGTCACATCTGGGTTGTAAACATTATGTCACAGGTCACTCCTCCCCTCCCAATGAGGCTGCCGACCTTGTGCACCATTTGCTTCATAGTAGCTGCATTGCCACATTTTCTTTGCTACCATTTAATCATAAATTCTTACCGCTAAATGCATCGAGATACAGGATAAATAACCAATAAGTATTTGTTCTGACACTTATTCCTAGGTGTTTGTACCCTCCATCATCTTGGGTTTTGAGCCATTAACCCTTTACATCACATATTTCATTGTGATATAGCATAATGATTTAAGCTACAGACCTGAAACTTGCAATATTGTGATCCTCTCCCTAAGATATATTATTTGTGTTATTTTGGTACATGTCTTACCTTCCACCATGTATACTCCCTTAGGAATATATACTATAAACTTCCAAGATGTCATTCATAAAGTTCTAAAACTAAACCGAAGTATTAGAGTTACCTTGATTTCCAGTTGTTTTATCACGGTTTAGGTAGTTTCCTTATGAGCTTTCATGAGTTCTATCTTCAGAATATCCATCGTTTTTCCCACTATTAAAAGTGATTATATGTAGATTGATGCTTTCATGTCCAGTATTATTAGACATGATAATCTTTTGGGAATTTGCCATGTCAAAGAAATTAAGAGTACATTTCACTAACTTCGCTCCACATGTTCAGAAGAAAAACATATCTGTCTATCACTAAGACTTCTCTAATAATGACAGTTGGAACTTAAAAATACTTAACCGTTGGTATGTTGTAAATGATACATCACCAGATGGCTCACTATGTGCTATAGCCTTCTGAGTGGGAAGTGACAATGCCATCTGAGTTCTAAGTAAGAAGTTTCATGTTCATATGTATGTGTGTTATGGAATAGACAGCAAGGTCATCAGACTAATCAACAATGATTTGGAGGAAGAATATTATAGGGAAAAACTGAATTAAGTGCTATGAATGAAAGATAAATACAAAAGAGTAGAACAGAGATCAAGATGAAAAATAAAGTGAGTAGAAAAAAATGTGTGTGGGCATTCTGCATTCTGAGGGGTGCGGGGGGATGGAAATAGTACAGACAAGTTGAAGAGATGAGAGTAAAAGAAGAAAGGACTCATTTAGTAACAGGTGTACACAGATGATGACTATATGACACATTGAGTGAACCCTGTAGTAAAGAGGAAGATATGAAATTGGACATTACATACATACATTATCATTATAGACTGTTATGCCTTTCAGCGTTCAGTCTGCAAGCCTCTGAGAATTTACTAAACGTCGCCACAATCCTCGATTTGCAACTAGTGTTGTGGCCCCATTTAGTTCTATACCTCTTATCTTTAAATCGTTAGAAACTGAGTCTAACCATCGTCGTCTTGGTCTCCCTCTACTTCTCTTACCCTCCATAACAGAGTCCATTATTCTCCTAGGTAACCTATCCTCCTCCATTCGTCTCACATGACCCCACCACCGAAGCCGGTTTATGCGTACAGCTTCATCCATCGAGTTCATTCCTAAATTAGCCTTTATCTCCTCATTCCGAGTACCCTCCTGCCATTGTTCCCACCTGTTTGTACCAGCAATCATTCTTGCTACTTTCATGTCTGTTACTTCTAACTTATGAATAAGATATCCTGAGTCCACCCAGCTTTCGCTCCCGTAAAGCAAAGTTGGTCTGAAAACAGACCGATGTAAAGATAGTTTCATCTGGGAGCTGACTTCCTTCTTACAGAATACTGCTGATCGCAACTGCGAGCTCACTGCATTAGCTTTACTACACCTTGATTCAATCTCACTTACTATATTACCATCCTGGGAGAACACACAACCTAAATACTTGAAATTATCAACCTGTTCTAGCTTTGTATCACCAATCTGACATTCAATTCTGTTGAATTTCTTACCTACTGACATCAATTTAGTCTTCCAAAGGCTAATTTTCATACCATACTCATTGCACCTATTTTCAAGTTCCAAGATATTAGACTGCAGGCTTTCGGTACAGTCTGCCATTAAGACCAAGTCGTCAGCATAGGCCAAACTGCTTACTACATTTTCACCTAACTGAATCCCTCCCTGCCATTTTATACCTTTCAGCAGATGATCCATGTAAACTATGAACAGCAAAGGTGAAAGATTACAGCCTTGTCTAACTCCTGTAAGTACCCTGAACCAAGAACTCATTCTACCATCAATTCTCACTGAAGCCCAATTGTCAACATAAATGCCTTTGATTAATTTTAATAATCTACCTTTAATTCCATAGTCCCCCAGTATGGCGAACATCTTTTCCCTCGGTACCCTGTCATATGCTTTCTCTAGATCTACGAAACATAAACACAACTGCCTATTCCTCTCGTAGCATTTTTCAGTTACCTGGCGCATACTGAAAATCTGATCCTGACAGCCTCTCTGTGGTCTGAAACCACACTGGTTTTCATCCAGCTTCCTCTCAACGACTGATCGCACCCTCCCTTCCAAGATGCCAGTGAATACTTTGCCTGGTATACTAATCAATGAGATACCTCGATAGTTGTTGCAATCCTTCCTGTTTCCTTGCTTGTAGATAGGTGCAATTACTGCTTTTGTCCAATCTGAAGGTACCTTACCAACACTCCACGCTAATTTTACTACTCTATGAAGCCATTTCATCCCTGCCTTTCCACTATACTTCACCATTTCAGGTCTATTTTCATCTATTCCTGCTGCCTTAAATTGGAAACAGAAAAAAATAAGAAACTATCTATGTATATATTTAGTGGTTGGCAACCACGTATTTTTAAATTGATCAAAATTATTAGGGTTCTGACGTATTTCCATCCCTTCCTGTAAGATTTTAGACCTATGGTGTTTTGTGTGGGTAAGAGCTCTAAGATCTTGAAACATGACTTCATGACGATAGGGTTGAGCTCGTCTATTGCTGACTGGTAGACGGATATTTAATTGGTGTTCCTTGATGCAAATACCAAAGGACTGTCATGTTTGGCCCATGTATACCTTGTTGTAAATACAGGGAACTTCATACACCCCAGAATGTAATAACGGAGACAGTTTGTTCTTGTTTTTACTTAAACTGCAACCAGTTTCTGTGATGGTGCCAAATACCATTTTGATACTTTGCTTAGCATTTTCTGAAAGAATGTTTCTTGAGGGTCAACCTTTTCAGTATCTTATACTGCATGCTCTTTTTGATTTATATAAATAATGTTACATCATTTCCATGTCTTAAGCGGGACATGTTTTGCCTTTTAGGCTTAAGGCATAGTAATGATGTAACATTATTTATGTAAATCAATAAAATCACATAATGTATTGAGAAGGTGGACCCTCAAGAAACATTCTTTCAGAATGTTATTCAATACGAACCAAACAAGTTGGGCTTCAGTGGAATAACCTTTCCTAAACCCAAACTGCCTTCTATCAAACCAATTATTAATTTCACAAACATGTCTTATATAATCAGAAAGAATGCTTTCCTAAAGCTTACATGCAATGCATGTCAAACTGACTGGCCTGTAATTTTCAGCTTTATGTCTATCACCCTTTCCTTTATATACTATATACTATAGCAACTCTCCGTTCATTTGGTAAAGTTCCTTCATGCAAACAATAATCAAACAAGTACTTCAGATATCGTACTATATCCCAACCCATTGTCTTTAGTATATACCCCGAAACCTTATCAATTCCAGCTGCTTTTCTAGTTTCCAACTTTTGTATCTTACTGTAAATGTCTTTGCTGTCATAGGTAAATTTTAATACTTTAATACTTTCCCATTTCTTACTGCAACCATTGATATCCTATCAATATTTTCTGGATTGCTCCCTGTTATGGTGAATTACTGCATCTTAGTTGCTCTTTTATTGTCAGAGAGTCATTTTAATAAAACGTATTTGGGTTCATTCTTAATATATGCCTCTTCCTATTATTGTTTCTGTATTTTTAGATTTGTATATTTATGATACAATTTGTATGAAGATACCCGCAGTAAAGTAAAAACACCTGTAGGAATGACTGAAACCTTTGATATAAAATCTGGGTTAAGACAGGGTGGTGTTTTGTCTCCTCTTTTTCATCACTGTGATGAACGAGATTCAGAGAAAAATACACCAAACAATTGGAGGTAAGAAAATTAAAGTTACCTTGTTTGCTAACGATATATGCTTGTGGGGAGACTCTAAAGAAGACCTTCAAGAACAAATAAATTCCTGGACAGAAGTTGCTAAAGAATATGGACTCATCTTCAGCCAAGAGAAACCAGTTGGAGGGGAAATCAGCTACAGATGAACCATCATTTCAAATATCTTAGGTGTTTTATTTCTGATACTGATTCTATAGACAAGGAAATTTCCCACAGAATTCAGACAGGTAGCAACTTCTGCAAAATAGTTTAAGACTTAACATGGAACACGAAAATACCAACAAAATGTAAGAGAGTCATATATAAAACCTATTACGTACCAATCCCGACCTATGGTTGCGAAACATGGAGCATGAGAAATAAAGATGTCAGTAGAATCCAGACAGCAGAAATGAGATTTGTCTGTAGCATGATCGGTGAAAACAGGGAGGGACAGAGTCCATAATAAGGAAATCTGCAAGCAGGCTCAAGTTGTAAGATTGCAGTACAGAATAAAATCGCAGCGACTGAGACGATATGGACATATGCAACGCATGGGAGATAATAGATTACTGAAACAAATGTATGATCTAAAACTTCAAGACAAAAGACCTAGAAGATGACCAAGACTCAGGTACAAGGACATGATGAAGATTGATATTGAACAGCGAGGACATACTTTGGAAAGCATCGAAGAATGAGAGATGTTCAGAGACCGAACTGGTGGAGAGGCCTCGTTCGTCGACCTATCACATGTATATTTATGATACACTACATAGTTGATTCAAATAATTTTTTTTAAATGTCAATCCAGTTTATTGAAGTTTGTGTAGATCATTTGCCATTTGTAATTATTAGGAAGTGGATTTTTATATTATTACATATTTTTCTTGCATAACTTTTACCACAATTTATAAAGTTTATTATTCCTGTTGTGCATACCCAGGGGTAAAAACCTATCTTATTTCACATAAAAACACATATTTTCACAACATTTTTATGTAAATAAATATTTTAAGAAAATGCACACAAATTGGCAATATTTACTACTCAATAAAATTTAAAATGCTTCTGTGTTATAAAATAATGCTCTTATTCACATTTTTTTATTAGGTTATTATTTTTAAGTGTATCTAATATCATATTTCTGAATGTTGTAGCTATTTATGGACTTCCTTCCTGAAGTTTAAAAACTTGCTGGTCATTGGCTATGTCGTTACCTTTAGACAGTGATTTGATTTGCTACACAGTTTGTTTCCCTCACTGTTTGAGTTAGCTAGCATTCTGATTCACCCCGCTCAGATTTTGTTTATAGAATGTCAGCAAAAGACAATCATGAAGAGATAAGGTGATAGCGAATACCGTAGATTTAGCTACGTACTGAAAGGATATTGCCCCCATTAGAAGTTAGTGGGATTGTGTCACTCAGGTCCACATATAATTCCCATGGCTGCATGATTTTGTTGGAATTTCTAAAATAGAAGAAATATTTCCTTCAGTGTCTAATGCCATTCTTTTCTTATTGAAACAGCAATTCACTGTAAATGCGTGTGTCTTAACCTGCAAAACAGTGACAAAAGTGAAGTCTAGTACAAGATTGCATCTTCAACAATATGTAGAGGAATTTTAAAATAAAGTATTATTTTGTCAACCGTGTGGTAAAACAGTAATTGCAGATCAATGTTCTCAGGTAACTCAGCACTTGTTCCCGTGTTATTTAGATGTATGTGGGGCATTTCTTTGTGCCGACATTCCTCTTGGCAACATAAATAATCTGAGACAGAAAAATTTACTAAAAAAATATGTTAATTGTATACCTCCAGATGAATTCACATCAAGGAAAAGCTATGTCCCAAAATGTTACAAAGAAATTTTACAAAGAATTCAATAGACTATGGGTGAGCATTGTTGAAACCAATTATTCAAGTGGCATAAAAGTAAGAAATGATGTAGTTGATGTGTTGAAGAATGACAAAACTGCTTGTGAAGATCCTTATTTGCTAGCGTGGAAAGAAATGCCTGCTGCAAACCATGTCATTGTAGCTAGGTTGTATAATGAAGTCATGAACTTACTTTGGCCAAAAGGTGAAAAATATGACAATGTATTTTTTCTACTTACTAATAGTGCAGCTTATGTGAGAAAAGCAGCTAAAGTTCTTTCTGTAAGCTGTCCAAAAATGATACAGGTAACTTGCCTTGTTCATGCTCTACACAGGTTATGTGAAATTGTAAGGACTCAGTATCGTGAAGACCGGGCAAGTTGACCATGCGGTTAGGGTCGCGTAGTTGTGAGCTTGCATTCAGGTGATGGTGGGTTCAAGTCCCACTGTCAGCGGCCCTGAAGTTGGTTTTCCATGGTTTCCCATTTTCACACCAGGCAAATGCTGGGGCTGACCCTTAATTAAGGCCACAGCCGTTGCCTTCCCAATCCTAGCCCTTCCCCGTCCTTTTGTTGCCGAAAACCTTCAGTGTGTTAGTGTGACGTTAATCTGCTAGGAAAAAGTATCCTAAAGTGAATAAATTAGTGTCTAATGGCAAAAATGCCTTTGTAAAAAGTACACTAAAAATAGATCTGTTTAAAGAGGAAAAATCCAGGTTTTACGCTTCCTTTTCTGCCTACTGTCATGTGATGGGTACCTGGCTTAAAGCTGCGGTATACAACACAGACAATTTAGAAATTTTTGCAGCTGTTGTGAATGCACTTCTTAAAAACAACAGGTTGTCAATTGGGATTTTTCAAGAGTTACTGAAAGGCAGCTCTTTGAATTTGCATTTATATCTGTCTATCTAAGCTTTTTGTGTAAAACCATAAAGTGCACATGAAAAGTCCTCTAACCTGTTGACAAAAATATTGAAGGAAGTATGTGCTGTTGAAAATAAACTAAATTCACTTTCACATTGTTTTTGCCATTTTTAAACAAAACATTACCTTTTTTTAATACCATATCTACTCTGGCACATGAAACATTAATATACCATACTGTACTTTTGCAAAAAATCAGCTTCATTTTCTGTATCAACTCTTATTTACATTAAATCAATAAATTAATTAATGTGCTTAAAGCAGATGTATAGTATCCAACAGGTAGAAGTTTACTTTTATTAATTTAATGTATACTGTTCTTCTCCATACACAGACATCCATTTGCCTTAAGGAGCATGTTTGGTAGCACCCTATTTTAATACATTACCTTATGCTTATTTACCTCTTGAACATGAGTTGTTAAGTTATATTTAAAGAAGAGTATTTAAAACTTTTTATCAAATATTTTTAGGATTTTTAACACTCAAGAAATAAATATATTTCACATTTTTAGCACATAAAAATCTGCTCCCTAGTAATTATACTGAGTATATTGCAAGCAGGCTTTTTTAATTCTATAGTCTTTTTGCTTTTTGTTTTCTTCTCTTTAGAGATAATGACCTTCTTCATGCTTCTGGAAAATATTTGTGTACATCTTGTGGAGAAGAGTTTCCAAACTCAGATTCTCTATCTCGGCATGTCAAGAGTCATTCAGGTAATTCACATGATATTATTGATATCTCTGAAGTGTGACAAAGTAGTATGTAAATGTACTTCCAACTAGAAATGAAAATTTATATGAGCAATTCTGAATAAATTTTAAGGTAATTGTGGACTGAACGCTGAAAGGCATAACAGTCTATAATGATAATGTATGTATGTATGTATGTATGTATGTATGTATGTATGTATGTATGTATGTATGTATGTATGTTTGTTTGTTTGTTTGTTTGTTTGTTTGTTTGTTTGTATGTTATGTATGTATGTGTGCCATTTCACTGTTCCCAACAAGATCTAATTGGAACGAAAATGGAGTTCAAGTCATCAGAACGTCGATAATAAAGTGTCAGAGTACTACTATCAGCCGAAGGAGTAATGTTTTCGTCAAGTGCTCAACGAGAAAGGAGCATAGAAAGTGGTGGTAAAGAAAGACATGAGAAGATTATTATTTTTTTTTATACTCAACATTCGATTCGCACAGAAGGAGAACATCACGGACATACTCAAGAGGAAGGAAAACATCATTCTCTCAAAATACTGATCATAAAATAGAGAGAAACCTTTGTCCACAAACTGTTTTACAAAGTATTAGCGCTCAAGAATATTTCACTCCGTGAAATTAAATTGTACTTTTGGAATATAAAGACTTCCACATTGCTACGTCATGATATCTACCCAAGATGACGTATTAGTCGATACAATCAATTCCGAGAGGCTACATAGCTGTAATATCGACAGAGAGAGAGAGAGAGAGAGAGGAGAAGAATATATATACACATATATTTCCATAATTCAACTGAAATATTCATTTTTACGCATTGCAAATTTTAGAATACTTCCAAGATCAATCTTCTAAAAAGTAATATTCCTATATCATATTCAGATTGTAGAAAAGCATATCCATAAGATGACGACATTAACCAAACTGACGTCTTGTTTTGTTCCGATTGCTCAAGAGACCAGCAGCAACATGCATTAAGAAAACGAAGGCGAAGCTATCTAGGTTATGGCGACGCGGGATGACGTTTCCAGCCCATAAGGACCGATAACCAGCCGAGACACTCCCAGATGTTCCCGAACAGATGAGGGAAATGCCATGAGCTGTGCCTACATGTCCATCCACCCGGACATGAGATGACAGCGGGGGAATCAAAGCAAAGATAAGTTTCTTTAAGTCAATACTATAAGTGAAAATTTATTTATTTTTCAAAGTGCTATTTTAATTAATGTCAGTGAAATGATAATATATATGGGAAGACGAATACCATGGTTAGGTTAAATGTTAATGGGTATTCATTGGACCTAAACATCAAATCCGTGTATAGGATGTAGTCAACCAGTGATAATAAAGCATCCCGTTCGTAATGCTGTCAATGTAATATGAAAGGAGGTTAAATTTTTTTTTAATCTCTTGGTGAATTTTATACGACGTTGCGATAAACACTAGGCTTATGTGAGAACTTATGACACCAAATAATAGTGGAAATGAGATTGTATGTAGGATATGCTTGATAAATAGAAGGATATGGTAATATTTTACGAAATTATTAAAAGATTGAGACTATGACGGAGTAGTCAGGTAAACGGTCAATGATGACAGATATACGTCGAATTGGAATGAATTAATGAGTTTACTATTATATGAAGTGTTATATGATGAATAATGTGAAGTGATGGTTTATATGTGAATAATGATATGAGGTTGTGATGATTAATATTGGTGATGATTATTGTTCACCGTAAGTGAGGTCATAGTTTATTTTAATGAGAATAGTATTTCAAGTTACATATTGAGATGATGAATGAATATTATTTGTCTTCAATTGACCGTTGATCCTTGAATAAACCATATATTGTGTAGGATACGATCTCAGGGATGTCCGTATGTTGATATTTTAATTGTAGATCGTCAGATAGTTTCTGATGAGAAAGTTGATATGAAATTAGCCTACATCCATGTGTTTCTTCTGATTGTAAGAATTTTCTCACATATTAGGGAAGCTTTGAAGTTTATTCCAATGCATTATCCGATATCACTGGTGACTTATCTTCACAACTGAGGGTTGTTGGTAGTAAGTAGAGTCTTCTCACAAGATATACCACCCAATTACAGTATGATTAGATTGAGTGATGGTCAGATACACTTGATAGCACAATTTTATGACATAGATATGCACTTGAATTAATTAATGCTCTTAAATAAGAGATAATTTTGCATAATTTCTAGATATGATGTTTGATCATGATATTTTAAAGAATATAATGACTTAAAGGGGTTATCTTTGTCTCTGTAAGAAGAGTTACCAAGAAATTTGAGAACGTGTTTGAAAAATGTAATACATATTTTCTGAAGACATTTTCCCATGTTAATCTGGTTGTATATTTGAGCACAAATAGTTGAATCAAGCAAAGTTACTTTATTACAAGGAATGAACGAATATTAGATGAAAGCAAGTAGGATTTTTGGAATAGTTTCACAAGAATTCATAAAATGAAAGATGTGATTCTAATTTAATTTATTTGTAACCAAGTATGGAAGCTGCGTCCAACATTTAACCCCTTCAGTGGCACGCCCGAGAAATTCTCGGGTGGCGCACGCCTGCCCATAACGTCACCGCCCGAGAAATTCTCGTTTAGCTGCAGTGTTCATTTCGCGATCGCCCAATAATTTCTCGGGTGCTCTAATCTCTTTGGAAAATGTTTTCAAGCATTCTCAACAAATGGCGGGAGGATTTCCAGCTGTATTCACGAAGCGTCTGGCCTAAAATATGCCTTATCTTTTCTACTTTACATATACAACCTCTGGCCAGCTGACGAGGTAAACAGAAATGGCGAGCGCGAAACGGAAGAGAAGTTTGTCTGAAGACAAAATAAGGAACTACATCAAAGATGAATCTCTAAGTGACATTAGTATTTCTGATAGTAGCTATAATGGTACTATTGATTCTTCAGATGATGACCTCAGTAATTGTAGTGAAAGTGAAGAAGGTATTACGTCAGAAGCTAAGGTGATGGTAGATGTTGAATATACATTCGTTTGGAAAATGTGTAAGCCTGGGGATAGTGCGCGACCTAATATTATTCCATTTACGGCAAATCCTGGTGTGAGGATAATCAGAGGTGAGTGCGATTGACTGTTTTGAACTGATTGTAACAGATGAAATTGTAAATTTGACAGTGCCCAAAAAAATTTGTTGGCCCTATTCTAAAATTGCATTGAAAAACTTGTAAATAAATATCCGCATGGAAGGGCACAGTTTTGGAAAAAATAAACTCTTACAAAATTTGGCAATTGATTGCGTTAGTGTTGCTGATGGGAATAATACAAAAGCATGAAATAAGAATGTATTGCTCACAGGACAGTATAGGTCCTACTCAAAACACCAGTGTTTTATGATTTTTATGAAACTGTATCACAGGCCTACTGTTAAAAAGTGTTAATAGAGTGTAAAGTAAGATTTTATTAACCTTGAATAATATATGAATGTGTTCCCTTAATAATTGTTACTCATTCCTTGCTTCCTAAAAATAAATAATTTCCTCCGAAAAACCTCACTTTTCTGGCACAGGAGGTCTCCCAAAACCCGCCACCGAAGGGGTTAAAGACTCTCAGTCTACGACAGTGTATATATTGTGATTCGTTTGTAATTTTCATTCATTCAGTTAGATGCATCTAATGTCTTTTTCAATCTAATGTTTTTCAATTAATGTCATTTAATGTAATGTTTTCATTTTAATTATTCCAATTTGAGATTTTGTTTTCAATTTAACATTTCCAACTTAAGATTTCAAGATAATTTCGAGATATCTCAATGCTTCTCACTTACTGTTTCAAAGAGGAATTCATGACAACTTTTTGCGTCAGACCTTTCTTGATTTTCAATAAATAATGCATAGTAAAAACCTAGCCATTCTTTTAATGACTTCTAGAATAGATGCTTAGATGTTAGTGATAACCACTTGATAATTTCGTAAGCCGGAGGTGGAAACTAACTAGGAATGCGGGTAGGAGACGTCCTCTGCGTAAGTTAGGTATTTCCACTAGCATAAATCGGTGATCTTTTCTCTAATGAGGAACCCATACATCATAAACTTTGAAGAGCGAGAAATGGGATTATATTCGAGCTAGCCTGGATCTCATGCGACTCGACCTGGACGCGGGAACAGCGCATACGTGTGTGTGCGTGGTGTGCATGTGCGCCCACCCTATAGTTGTGGTTAGTAGCTTTGAGTGCACCATACAAGAGCATGTTTTTGTTACATAACAGTACATCTGATGTATATTATTTGCATATAAAGTCCTAGACCTCAAATTTATTTTCAAGCATCTATTGAATGATAATTTTTTGAATAAATACCCCCATCCCCTAGTTCTGGATCACCTGAAACTGGGGAGAGAGCATTCATTTATTGCAATTCATTAAATTCAGTACCTGCATTATATTCTCCTCATAAAAATATTTGACTATTACTATACTAAATATAATTTTTTTCTCCTAGATGTTAACAATGTTATATTGTCCAGGACAACATGTATCTTTCCCTTCCTTACCTTATTTAGTGCCTATGTTTGTGCCACAAGTCTTATAGAGTTATCCTACCATTACAACATACATTATGACTGAATTGAATTGAATTGAATGAATGAGTGGATGACTGCATGAATTGGTAAGCGGATGATTTCATGGTTGAATTGTGGTTGTGCATGTATGAATTAATAACACTCTTCTAACCCTGTCATGGTTAGCCACTAACTGAGGAGAGAGCACTGATGAATGAGTGATAAGAGTGAGCAAATGATTTGATGGACTGAATTGAACATTTGATTATGAATGAAATGCTGACTGCCTAAATGAATGAATTCCAAATCATCTCTTCCAGTCGTGGATAACTACCAACTATGGAGAGAGTTTCATGAATTATGAATTGATGATGGATGCTTCCATGACTGAATTGTGTTCATGCCTGAATGTATGAATAAACACTCTTCTCTCCCAGTCAAGGATAGCCACCAGCTGGGGAGAGAGAATTCAGTAATGGATGAGTGCTTAATTGTGAACTGATGAAATAACTTGTTTGTGGATTAATGAAATACTGACTGCCTAAATAAATTCATGAATTGACGGATGGCTGAGTGCATGAATGAATGGACTGGATTCCAAGTCCTCTCTTGCAGTCACAGAAAACCACCAACTTGGGAGAGAGTTTTATGAATAAATGAATGAATGAAGGGATGTTCTTGTTAAATTCACCTGAGCTTTAATAGGTAATTAAATTAATGAAAAAAGATAATTACATGACAGTACAACAATCTACATATATTACTACACTTTATATTTTATTTCACCTATTAGTAATTATATTCATTATTCTAGGACAGGTATGTCTCTTTTCCTTCTTATCCTTATCCTTCATTATTCTTGTTTAGGTTTGATTTGTTTTATCATATTTTCTTGTACCACATACTTTTTGAAATACAAAAAAATTGCTATTTATCCTGGTGTAATCCACTCTTTGCCAGCCCCATGATGTAGGGGTAGCGCACCTGACCTTTACCCAGAGGCCCCGGGTTCGATTCCTGGCCAGGTCAGGGATTTTTACCTGGACCTGAGGGCTGATTCGAGGTCTACTCAGCCTATGTGATTAGAATTGAGGAGCTGTCTGACGGTGAGGTAGCGGACCCGGTCTAGAAAGCCAAGAATAACGGCCGAGAGGATTCATTGTACTGACCACACGACACCTCGTAATCTGCAGGCCTCCGGGCTGAGCAGCTTTCGCTTGGTAGTCTAAGGCCCTTCAAGGGCAGTAGTGCCATGGGGTTTGGTTTGGTTTGGTTTGGTAATCGACCCTTTATTTAATACTTTAACAGTTGTATAAAATTCTCTCTTTCTATTTTTGTTTTATATTCATTACCAAAATATTTAACTCTCAGCCCTTCAGCTCCCCTACTTGCTCTTAATAGATGAACCTCTTCCATTTTTCTCCTCAGAATAATCACTGATTTTTATTCTTTCTCTCTGACCCTTATTTTTTATATATCCCCATTAGCTACTACACCATGCCTCTTACTTCTCTGTTAGGAAGCCTTTCTGTCCTTATTGCCATCATCATCATCATCGATTTTCTGCTCCAGCAAGCCGGGTGCAGGTGTTTACGAGCCTCTTCCAGTTCGTCCTGTCCATCCACAGCTGATGTTCTACCTTTTGCTGCCAATTTACATCATGTTTGGCAAGGTCTTTGAAAATTTGCTTTTCCCAACTATCATGAGGCCTCCCTGTGGCCTCTTACCAACATTTCTTTCTTATTCCCATACTTTGTGTAATTTTATAAAATTCCAGCAATGTTTTTGGTTCCACATTCTGCCATAATCATCTGTTTCTCAATGTCCTTCACTCTAATCATTACTTTCTTTCTGAATTCCTTATCTTTATTCTGAATCTCTTTACCCCAGTAACTTCCCATTCCTATTCTATCGAGCATCCTTTTTACATTCGTTAGCCAGTAATCATCCTTAGAGTGTTTCATCTGTTGTTGTTGTTATACTAAATTCAGAATTTACCCTCCCTTCTCCCCCTCTTAATCTTAACCAATATTTTATTACTTTCCTAGCTATATCTGCTTGAATGTTTATATCTTCACATAGTTTTCTAACTCTGCTATTGGCTGTGCAATATGGATGACCAATAATTATTTTACAGAATTTATTACTTCATCATTATAATCATCATCATTTTTATTTCCATTTTCCCGTGTCCAGCTCCTGCCAGGTCAAGGTGTTGATCGCACTTCTCCACCGTTGCCTCTCCTTCCACCACTCCTCTTTGGTAATTGTATTCCAGTCCAGTCTTCTTTTTCTTATACTGTTTTTGACAGAGTCCATCCATCTTGCTCTGGGCTGCTCTCTTACCCTCTTTCCTTCTATTTTAGCCTTCGACACTTGTTTTGGTATCCTCCCCTCTTCCATCCTCATAACATGTCCAAACCATCTCAATTTATTCTTCTCCATCCTGTTGTTGTTGTTGCTGTTGTTGTATCTTATGGCTAGCCCGGATTCCAATCCATCAGCTTGTTTTGTTTTGGCCTACTGGGAAGTGGAGTGAGAAGAGAGATGAATGTACAGTATTCATGTCCCAATTCTATTTTTCTTGTCCTGTGAGTCATCTGTATATATTTTTAGTCATTGATTAGATGGATATCTTTCTTCTATTGTACAGAGGGCTGGCCGTTTTAGATCATATGGTGAACAATCTTTCTTGCAGTCCTCTTCTAGCAAGGTAAGATCTGCAGTCACTTGTATATATTTACTGGGGTTGACTGGCATATAGAGTGGTTCAAATTTTATTTGCAGATTGCTGTTGTTAATATATTCTTTGGCGAGACTCAAAGTAGCAGGAAATTTGCACAAAATATTAGAAGAATTAAGAGAAAATTTCATAAAGAAATAATAAATTCTGTAGAGGACAATTATCATAAAACAAATTCCAGAAATTATTATAAGATTTTTGGAAGACAATTACAAAATATGATCCTCCTATTTGAATGCCAAAAGATAAAAATCGTAAATTCTTCTTCTTCTGTGGCACTACAGTCCAGCCTGTAATTTGTCCTTTCCAACGAGGTTCTTCCATTCATCACGGTCACATATTGCCCTTCTCCAATTTCTGCATCCGAGCTCTTTCCTGGTTTTGATCCAAATACATTCTTATGTTGTACTAAAATTTCCTTAATTTTCCCACGAGCTTCTTCACTCAATGGTGCCTCAGCTAACTTTTCTGGTAACAATTTTGAAAATTTTTCATCTTCCTTGGCTTCGAAGTTTAACATCATAGCCTCAAAATACTCTGCTAGCTCATCACAATTTTCTACAAAATTTACTGGGAATTCAAATGATTCTTCTTTCCCCTCAGTTACAGATGCTGTCCAAATCCTTTCATCTCCAACATTTTCTTTGACCTGGTCCAATCTCAGCTCTTCTCTAGAATTTTGTGTCCAAAAAATTATGTTATTGTTTCCCATATCTATCAAGGCATTATATTCTCCGAGAAAATCTGCACCAAGAATTAAGTTAAATTCCATCTTTGGTAAAATTACACATGGATGTGACATGACTAAATTTCCAATTTGGATGTCCAAAAGAGCCTGCTCCTTACATACAGCAGTCTTGTCTGGTACAATTCCCCTAACTTTTAGTTTTGATAAAGGAATAGTGAGTACTTTCATCCCTAATTTCAGTTCGTTGATAAGTGCCTGAGACACTACACTAATTGACGCTCCTGTGTCCACCAAAGTCTTCACACGTAAATGACCAGCTCTGGTATATATTACGGGTAAGCGCTTTACAGATTTATAATTTTGTGGCACTTCTTCTTCCAGTAAATCCTCTGGTTTTATAATCCAACTGTCTACGGATACTACAGTCCATCCATTATTATCCCCTTCGGTCAAATTCAGGCTATCATCCTCATTATCTATTGT
The DNA here is from genome assembly GCF_040414725.1 of Anabrus simplex. Lineage (NCBI taxonomy): Eukaryota > Metazoa > Arthropoda > Insecta > Orthoptera > Tettigoniidae > Anabrus > Anabrus simplex. The sequence continues at coordinate 1,405,489,902 of NC_090265.1, forward strand.
GCTTTTTTTTTTTTTTTTTGTCCATCTCTCTGCCCTCATAATTAGGTGCATTGGGATTCAACCTATTTTCTTGCTGTCTTACATGGTTTTCCCTTTGAGCAACGCTTTCTGCCCCATGACAGTCTTCATTACTGCTGGCTTGTATGGCTCCTCTCCATCGGTCTTCCTCCTGCCTTTTTCCTCTCAACTCTTCAATATTCCGTCTTGACTCTTCGCTTCTTTGGTCATGGTTCTCCTGGTAATTTCCTCTCCCTGCTCTTGAATGTCGCTCTTTCTCATCCCAGCGATAGTATGGCCTTCTGGGTCCACTATAGTTTCGATACTTGTATCTTTAAGTCCTCCCGTTGTGACCGCTTGGATAACTATATCCTCGCTGATTTGTGCCATTTTTTTAATAGTTATTTCCTCTATATTGATCTCTTCTGTCTCTCCGCTGCCAACTTCCCTCCTGAGGTACAGCATTTCCACTCACGAGGTACTGTCTGAGTCCCTGAGCTCTGCTGATTATTACGCCTCCTTATTTTCGGTGGATTGCTTCCTTCTTCTACCTCTACTGTATGGATAGCCTCAACATGCCTCAACCTTGGCTGATTTTGACTTAACATTAAGTCTAGTTGCCGTAAAGTCACTTCCGCTTCGGCTGCTGTTTTGACATTAGCAGCAATTAGTGTCCTCTGTACTTCGAGGGGTAATTGCAGAGATATCGCGGCTATAATCTCGCTCTCGCTTGGGGGCATGTCTAATTCCCTAAATTTGATCATTTGTGAAATGAAGAACTGAGAGAACTTTGTTGGAGACGTGGCTGGGTACCTGCGCGAATACAGGTCCATTCTCAATTATTGTTGCATCGACACATCCCAGAACTTCTTAAGGAAAGCCTCCTTGAACTCCTCATACGTAGTGAACGTGTATCGAAAAGCATTTGCCCATTCCGCAACTGAGTCACCCAAAAATTTCTCTACCGTTCTCAATTTACACTCCGGTGGCACTCTGTAATCCGATAAAAAATCTTCCATCTCTCTCAAGAAAGCTTTAGATGTTCTTTCATCGTTTTCCGTAAATTTCCGTGGTTTTTCTTCACTACTCCATAAGATATTATAAATAGGAACGTTATGTGTCTCGTTAGGAGTCAAACAGTGAACCTCCTGATGCGGTGATTGTACAAGATCGCTCAGCGCAACGTTATCACTAGTTTGACTCGGTGCCTTTTCCACACTGGTTTGTTGAACAGCACATTTCAATTTACTGAGCTCTTTGTCAGTCCGTAAGTCTAACAATTCTAATTTATCTTTCATGTAAGCAATTTCCTTTTCTACAGCCCCTATCTTAACTTGATTTTTCTGTGAAACTTCCGTCCACGTCTCCAGACTCGAACCAAGTACCTGTAAGTCTTCCTTAGTTCTTTCCCTGTCTGCCATTATCATACTTTTAACTTCTTTGCCAGTCTCTGCAATGTCCTCCTGCATTTCAGAGCAAAGCTGATTTTCCATTTCCTTCAGTCTATCCTCGGTCTCTCTTTGCTTCACCTTAAGCTTCAGGTCAGTCTTATCTTCCGTCTTCTGTTGAGCCTCTGTAATTTGTTTACCAACGTCCACGGTGAACTCTTCCAGTCTCGTCTCCGTGTCAATCCGCAGCTTATCAGTTGCGCCTCACTGAAGTGTAATTTCCGCTGTAGCCTCTTCTAACATATACGATAAATCTCCCAGTCACTTATCTGTGCTAGTCATATGTTCTGTCACCCGATCGGCGATTTCCTCAACAGTGTCTTTAATTTTTTCAGTCTGCGTCTGTGTTTTTATGTTTTACTGTCTCTAGTTGCTTCTCTAATTTTCCCATTCCTTTTAAACAGCACGTACGAACAAAGTCGATTTTTCCCTGTAGTTCAACGGTCGCCACCTTGAATTGCTCGTCAGTTTTCTCTGCCGCATGCTTAAACTGTTCATCAGCCCTTTCCGCGACCTACTTTAACTGTTCGTCAGTCCTATCTGCCACTTGTTTAAACAGCTGTCTAGTCTCTTCCATACGCTCCTGCACCCTTCTGTCCATCTCCGCCAACAACTCTTGCATCGTCATCACCATACCAAAAACGTATATTGAGAAAACGCAGAGATGCTCCCCGCTACCTAGTATCCTATTCCGTATCTTGGGTACTCCATCTGAATAATCTTTACTTTACTGATAAGCTTCTATGATTTACGTTAATCATCATACAAAGAAAGCATGGCCTCCAATTCGCCATATAGAAGCTTCCTATCGATTCGAGATATTTATGTTCTACCGCGAATAACAAACAAACGCGTTGTCCTTAATTTTGAAAAGACTTACTAATATTACAGCCCCAAATTCTTATAATCCAAACATCATTAATTTACCTGTCTTTTGGGCTCTAGGCTAAGTACTAGACAACAGTACTGGGCTATATTTACCATAAATACCTCCGACTCAAGACTAATATTCCAGCATAGGTCTACCAGTCTCGAATCATCACCATTTATTGTAAATATCACCACCATTTTCTTAAGACTGAGGTGATATAAGTCCCTAGCCTTACTCTAAATCAAATAGAATTATAATTACTGGCAATTGAAATTTGCTCTGCACACAAATTCCAGGCTATGTCAAAATCAACACATGTCTGAAGGACACATCATCGACCATTCTACCTCATTAGAGAAATCTTTTTATAGTTCTCAGACTCAAATAGAGTTCCTTTATCACAACGACATGCCTTATTTATCGGCTATGTGTTTCTCATTCGTCCTAACATGGTTTAAATCAAACATTTTTGCCGATATTCCTAACGTTATGCATTTAGATTTTACTCTGTTTTCTAAATACACAATTTCCGATGAAACCTTGCCCTTTCATGTCCGCCTACTATCATTCGTAGTACTGAACATAGGACTCTAGACTCAAGTTGTCTGAATGTTAGGTTGCCAGATTCCTAAGTTGCGCCTTTGGTTCGAAATTACCTATCTATCATTCTTAAATTTAATAATTATCTGGATACCAACTCTCGGTCTCTTCCAGCTTTCGAACCATGATCCTAATCCTATCTAGCCTTCGGAATGGCTCGTCAAACCACATTCACTATCGTAAATCTCAATTTGACCTGCCCAAATTTACAAGTACAATCTAGACATCTTTGGGTATCACAAAAATACTCCCAGCGGGATACGAATATACGCCAAAATGCCTACTTGCCCTAGTTGCGGCGCCAAAGTACTGTACCGTACCCAGGGGTAAATACCCTGTAGGACGATGCCTCCATTCTTGTATGAACATCCGACTAACTCAGGGTTGGGCAGAGAGTGGGTTGGTCGTCAATTGGGTCAGGATAAAAGTCGAATTTCTACACTTAAATATAAGTAAATGACAGGAAAATGGAGGTATAACTCGAATGAGAAACAATCATATGGGGTAGGATGAATTTATTCATAAATATCCCCGAATCATTCTACTTGAAATCAATTAAATCAAATAATAAAATAGCATTATAAAATCTCAAAATAACAGAAATAGCTGGACATTGACAACGTTAATTATTTAAAGAAACAAAGTGAATAAAGTATCAAGCACAACATTGAATACTTGCATACTTTCAGAAATGATCTTCTTCTTTTTTGTCCATAGTTCATGTGATATGGTAATAAGTATACACATACACTGATATGTAGTTATTTCGCATGGAGTCACACTAGAAAATATCGCAACGATACGGGTTACGAATTCAATTTAAATCGAGAGTCGCCAAAATTTTATCGTTAAAGAAAATTACAATATAAAGAAAAGTTACGATGAAAAAGAAAAACTAAGGCGCAATGGGATATGATCTGAATTATGTAAAATACTAGTGGCATTTCCTACGCTATATTTACAACAAATCAAATAAGCAACCCTAAACACATCTATTTACATCGGATAAAGAGAAAAAGTCTTACATATTACACAGATTCTACGTGAATTGCGGTTCACCACAAAGGATCTAGTGAGAACTAGATTGACCATCAATAAAATTCAGCATTCGGGCTGTTCCCCATTAAAACAACGAGACAAGGTATTCAAACAACATGTAACAATATAAAACATCATCCTGTAAGGAAAAAACATGTAAATAACCATCAGTAGTATGTAGAAAGCAATGGGCAACATTGCCTCCTTCTGCTGCATTTGAGCGCTCAACGGCGCGGTCATCCATCATGTATTTCCGGGTGGGCTGTGAGCTGAAAGGAAATGTTGAACTCAACACTGTACTGCAGCTTGGTTTCTGTCTCCCAAGATTGTGACACATAAATATCATCTCATTTGCGCCGTCTAATAAAAACACGGCCAATATATCAGCTTGCAATGAGATAACATCTTTCGTCGACTATACGGAAACTCACGTATAATCATTCCTTCCTAGCATGCTTTTACAAATTAGCACACATCAGACTCCTTGGTCTGGAATCAATTCCGTCAATTCTGATAACAATATACTCTCAGAAGACAATTGGCAGGTACATGTCCACTGCACATTATTCTCTTACATATCAGGCATGCAATCGGCCTGCATAATCACTTTATCATTCCGCATGCAATCTTATTTCTCATATCTCTTATGAATCACATTAGCTTTCTACATTATGAGACCCGGTTCGTTTCCTGTGCAAATCATTGGACAAAAACAGATTCCAACCTAAATTCGAAGATCCTATTCTTTCAATGTCGTTATGCAGCTCCTTACGTACAGCTTCTGAAATACCATACGTCATGCAATTAGCTATAACTGTCTCTCTAAATGATCAAAATGAAATGACGTAGTAAGTATTTAACTTTGAACTTGGATGAACTTGTCAATCTAATCATCCTAGCACTATTTTACAAGGAAAAATCGGAATATTCTACACTAAATAAACATGCATAAATGAACAACAATCTAATCCTAACAAATCCCTCATTATCCTAATTATCTAGTCATAAATCAAAATAAAAATAAAAAGAACATGCATTACTCTCTTATCCGTATATACAACAATATCAAAGTGAATCAAACACATGCCTTCAGGCTTACTTTACATTAAATAAAATCTCTATTCTAAACTGCACTAGTATTTTAACGTAACCCATATAACATTCCATAATTAACACATGCGTCTTATCTTAATTTGTGGCGACTCTCTGGATACATGGTAGCAGCTCACATCTCGGCTATATTAGGGATTTACTCCATGTCGATCACAGCTTCAGCACGTGGAAATGCACTTCCTTCTTCCATAAGCAAAGCCATCTTCTTGCTGAAAAGTTGTTTAACACTGGAACACAGAAAGCTTTGGATGAATATCTCTTCACCGCTCACTTCTATAAGTGCCGAACAACCGTTGTTTACAAAATTCAGCCAAGCACACTGACACATTAATAATGCAAACTTTATATTTGAGGGTATATATACACAGTTTTTGAGAGCGACACGCGGTACGGATCGAGAGTTCCTTGCAAAACGTGACCAACACGAAAATGTGAGACAATAGCACGTCTCTCCTGCACTTGCTACACTGCGGCTAATTATCAACGTCTCTATATGTTGATAGTAAACTTCGCAATAATATAATCTGCAATTAACTCTGGAACAGTTATTTTATCCAACTGCACAACTGAAACACTTGTTTAAAATCATATACTGTTACTGATGTAACACTTCAGTATCCGCGATCACAATGACACTTCTACTCTCTCCAAACTACCCGATCAGAATGACGCTCTCCTGAGCTTGGGGTGCTGAGGAAGCTTCGGTAACGCCGTTTCAACTATGGGGTTCCCGCTTGTCTAGACAAACCACCAATCAGAAAGCTTGCCATGTATAATGTCACAATATTAATTTTAATACATTTATAAAACACAATTCAAACAATGGCAAATCTCTTCCTATAATTTTTAGATCGTATTTCTGATCATATTTCACTTATAGACCTGTGGAAAACCGACAAATGACAGAATTAAACTGAAGCAACTGTACACGTTGGTCAACCTGGGATTATCACTTGGCGCGATGCAGACTCCATGGTTGCCGTATCCTCACGTTCTCATTGGCGAAATATATAGCTTGGTCAGCACCTTGTACACGTGCCGATCTTAACCAATGCTTGGTTACGCTAAGCTATTCTCACGGTCTCGAGGAAATGTTGGGCAATATCCAGCGACTTGATGTCTCCATAGACATCCGGTCTCAACTATCTTGGGATTCAATACTCTACCATTTATGACTGTAATTTATATGAATAAAATTTATATATTATGTCAAATAATACTCTGAATATTTCTTATGGGCCGGCAGGATACGGCTCAGTGTAAAGAGAGCAGAATGGTTTGATGAAGAATGCTTAACACTAATTCAAGAGAGGAATGAGGCTAGGAAAAGAATGCCTCAAAGAAGGACAAGGCAAGCCGTGGAAGAGTATAGAGAGAAGCAGAAAAGAGCTGATAAGATATGTAGATCCAAAAAGAGAGCTTTGGAGAGAAAGAGAATTGAAGAACTGGATGAAATGAAGGATAGAAATGAGGTACGAAAGTTTTATGAGAGAACAAAATATCTTAAGAAAGGATTTCAACCAAGAGCAAAGTGCTTGAAAGATGGCAGGAGTATTTTTACAAGGTATTCAATGGAAATAATGAGGATGATAGAGAAGAGGAAAACATCAGTGATGATGGGGAAGAAGGAGAATTGAATGAAGAGTTAATATAGCAGCCAGATTTAGAAGAGGTCAGGATAGGAATTAACGCATTAAAGAATAACAAAGCCCCAGGTGAAGATGGGATGGAGACAGAACTGTTGAGATATGGGGGAGAAGGAGTAGAGAAGGCTGTTCATTAATTGATAAAGGAGGTTTGGGTGAAGGAGGAAATGCCCAAGGATTGGACATTGGGCATAATATGTCCAGTACATAAAAAAGGAGATAAGGCAGTATGCAGAAATTACGGAGGGATTACTTTGCTGGATGGTTTTCAGTAAGATATTAGCCTCAAGACTGGAACCATGGATGGAAAGGATCCTAGGGTATTACCAAGCAGGTTTTAGAAAAAAATCACTGTACAATGGATCAGATTTTTATATTGTGACAACTACTGCAGAAGTTTTATGAGTATGACAAGCAGCTGCACCAGCTATATGTTGATTTTAAACTGGCATTTGACAGTCTAGATTGAGAATTTATAAAATTATGAGAGAGTTTGGAATCCCAAGGAAATTGGTTAGGTTGACAGAAATGACCTTGAAAACAACAGTATGCAAGGTGAGAGTGGAACAGGATCTATCAGAGGCTGAGACAGGGGGATCTTCTCTCCACACTCCTATTCAATTTAGCACTGGAAAAAGTAATACGCCAACTACCCATCAACCCAGGGAGAACCATCCTGAACAGATTAGCACAAGTGATAGCATATGCTGATGATGTGGCAGTTATTGCACAAAATGAAAGAGCTCTTGAATAGAACTATGCTTTGTTAGAAGAAAAAGCATGGGACTCAGGGCTAGAAGTGAATTTATAAAACTAAATATATGAAGATGGGAGAGGCAGAGGGAGCAAGAGAAAGGACCACAGTGAGAATACATGGGAAGGAATATCAGAGAGGTACAGCTTTCAAATATCTAGGCTCAATAATAACTGTAGACAGTAAAACCTCTGTGGAAATACAGGAAAGGATAACAAGTGGGAACCGATGCTTTTAGCCTTAAAAAATATGTTTAAATCCAAGAATATCGGTAGGAATACTAAAATAAAAATATACACAACAGTACTAAGACCTATAGTGATGTATGGCTCAGAATGCTGGGTGATGACTACTAGAGAAGAACATTAGTTGTTCGATGGGAAAGGAAGATATTGAGAAAGGTATTTGAAGCGGTTAGAAATCAGGATGGATGGAGAATGAGGACAAATGCAGAGCTGCAAGGATTGTTTGGCCAGCCAGATATTGTTGTTAAAATTAAGTCGGGAAGAAATCGGTGGGCTGGTCATGTTCAGAGAATGGCAGAAACCAGTACTGTCAAAATAGTCTTTATATGAAAACCAGAAGGAAGAAGAAGAAGAGAAAGGGCCAGGAAGAAATGGATTGATGATGTTGTGAATGACCTTAGGAAGATGGGAGTTAAATGTTGGAGAAGGAAAGCCGAGGACCGGGACGAATGGAGGCAGGTGATTAAGGAGGCCATGGACCTACATGGACTGTAGCGCGGACCAGTAAGTGAGTACTTTGAATAATGGGGTTTTTTTTTCCTGCCATGTGTTAATTTAAACTAATCGATATTCATGATCTGGTGGTTGTTTTTGTCTTCACACATGGCTGAGTATCTGGCATGTATTCTGGCATTGACATGCTCTTTGTAATGCTCTGCCACGCTTCTCCCTGATCGTCCTATGGACTATTTATTGTACGCCTGACATGTCAACTTGTACAGCCCCAATTTACTATAGGGACCATTCATATTCACGCTGTTAGGTTGAACGGGATTTTGTTGTTGCTGAAAAACACGTTAATATTACATTTAGTGAATCATTTTGCCAGGCCATGTAATTGTTTGTTGATATACGTGAATGTGATAAACTTTTTCTTTTCTTTCTTGTTCTCGAAGAGAGTTTTAGGTCTTTCAATAATCCTACTCTGTATCCTGTATCCATTTCTGTTGGCAATGCCATCTATAATGTTCATCTCTTTGTTGAACTTATTTTTCTTTAATGGAATATTATCGCTCTATTAACTGTACTATAGAATACCGCTTTCTTATGTTGTCCTAGATTTTGAGTACCAAATCTATAAGAAACCCACACTAATAGATGTGGTAATTAATAAAAGTTTGAATCATCCAGGACAACATAAGAAAGCAGTATTCTATAGTTTGGTTAATAGACCGATTAAAATACCATTAAGGAAAAAAAAAAGAGTTCAACAAAGAGATAAACATTATACACGGCATCACCAGAAGAAATGGTTACCCTAAAAATTACGTAAATAGGTTACAGAGTAAGATTATCAACAGACCTAAAACTCTCTTTGTGAACAAGAAAGAAAAGAAAAGGTCTGCCATATTCTCATATGGTGATGTCATCCGTTCAGTCGAATCCAACCATTGATGATTCTACGAATTAACGCTCTCCAAGTTGTCCTGTTCCACACTGCCTCTAGTTGTTTCAGGGTGAGGGTGTGTTTGCTTTAATGGTGTCTAACCAACAAGTCCTCTGGCGACCTGGTCTTCTTGCATTGCTGATCATTCCTAGCATGATTGCTTTTTTCAATGCATCTGATTGAATAACGTGGTCAAAGTATGCTAGTCTCAGCTTCATAATAGTATCAACCAATGACATACGGGGCTTGATGCACTCTAAAACTGCCTTATTGGAGATTTTTGCAGTCCATGGTATTCGTACGAGTCTTCGCCAACACCAGAGCTCAAGAGCATCAATCTTCTTCTTGTCTGCCTGTTTAAGCTTCCAGCTCTCTCATCCATACATGAACAGTGGGAATATAATTGCATTGACTAATCCGTACTTGGTAGCCAAACTGATACCTCTGCTCTTCCAGATAACGATTTGTCCAGGCGAAATCTGCATTTTAATTTCAGGCCCGCAATCTCCACTTTGATTGATTTTGGCTCCCAAGAAGATTAAATCCTCCACACTCTTTATCTACTCCGAATTTACCTTTAGACAAACTGCACCACACTCATCCGTAGTCATAACTTCGGTCGTTTTAATATTGAGATAATGGCCCATTTTTTCACTTTCATCTTTGAGGCAGGAAATTAAAAGCTTTAGATCTTCTAGTTCTGCCAGCAGGATCGTATCATCAGCACATTTCAAATTGTTTATAGTTCTTCCTCTAATCTTCACGTCAGTGCCGAGTTCCTCTAAATTTAACTTCCGTATACAGATTGAAAAGGAATGGTGAAAGAATGCAGCCTCAACAGACACCCTTTTCAATTTTAAACCATTCAGTGTCTCCATATGGTATGCAAACTGCTGCCTTTTGTTCTGTATAAAGCGAACATATCAACTGAGTCAGATGTAAGGGGAACCCCAAAGTCGAGCATGGCTTCCCATAGTCTGTCATGCTCAAAATAGTTAGTTTGTTTGTCCAACCCTTGTCCCATTTCTCTACAGGTCGGGTATGAGGTGAGATGAATCTGGCATGGCGGATTTTTATGATCGGATGCCATTCCTGACATCAACCTCATCAGAGGAGTTAATGAGATGAAATGAATGATGTGATATATGATAGTAGGGAGAGGGTGAAACCTAGTGCCGGCACATAGCTTACTCCTGTCGAATAGCACCAAGGATCTGCTCAACACTTAACGTCTCCATCCGACTGATGAATCACCATCAACAGCATCATATCCCCTCACTATGAGCCCTGCGAAGAGATTTGGAATTTAATCCAGGCTTTTGGCATGCAATTTAGTGATTAGAAATTGTATACCACCACCTCGCCTACCCTGCTGACCAACATTCTGATGGTGAAAATTTTTTCGACCAACAGGACTCAAACTGGCTAATCACGGTGTCAGACCATTTAGACTTCAAACGCCTTAATGATCATGACCACCAGGCGGGCTCATGTTTGAATTTCTAATGTATTTTTAACTGGATATTGTTTGTGGACAGTTTTATGTTAGATTGTACAATTTTTTACATGTCTGATGTGATGATGCTTGTTGTTTTAAGGGGCCTAACAACGAAGATCATCGGCCCTGTCTGATGTGCTTAAGTGATTTTAACCAGAAGCTGAAGAAGAGAATGCTTTTATATTCTCAAAACATATCTTGTATATCAATATGTGTTAGACAATAAACTAGGTATTGTATTGTACTGAGAAGGCAGATCCGTAATACATGCTGCAATAGTGATTAAAGTCAATAGAGACCAATTGTGGCCGTTATGGTCAAAATTATAGATAGAGTTGTATAAATGGAGCAAATGGCTGTGCGGTTTGGGTTATCTAGCTGCCAGCTTGCATTCCAGAGATAGTGGGTTCAAACCCCTCTCTCGGCAGCTCTGAAGATGGTTTTCCATTGTTTCCCATTTTCACTCCAGGCAAATGCTGGAGCTGTAGCTTAATTAAGGCCACACATGCTTCCTTCCCACTCCTAGCCCTTTCCTTTGGCATCATCGCCATAAGACCTGTCTGTGTTGATGTGACGTAAAACAAATTGCAAATAAATTAAATAAATAAATAAATACATAAAAGCAATTGTATAACATGCCATGTTTTACTTGTGTTTCCAGAAGTAAAACCATATTGCTGCTTTCATTGTGGAAAAACCTTTACTGAGAAGTGCAACCTCAAGGTTCATCTCCGGATTCATACTGGAGAGCGCCCTTATTCTTGCGAACAGTGTGGTATGCAACTTAGGTAATGGCTGAAATATTATATGTACCTGATACCAAATATAACATGTCTGTTAAGTAGCATCATACAGCTTTTATTGTTCAAACCATGGTTGTGTCATTTAATTAAGATGAATGCACACAAAAATGTACATAAGGTTGATATAACAACTTATCTTTCTTTGTTATATTCCCTTAGAGTTTTATCCCTCTTCATACATACGGTAAAAATGATACTGTTCACATACTTGGTTACACAATCTAAACTGGGCAAGTTGGCCATGCGGTTAAGGGCATGTAGCTGTGAGCTGCATATGGGAGATAGTGGGTTTCAACTCCACTGTCAGCAGCCTTGAAAATAGTTTTCCATGGTTTTCCCAATTTCACTCCAGACAAATGCTGTAGCTGTATCCTAATAAAGGCCACAGCTGCTTCTTTCCCACTCCTAGGCCTTTCTATTCCATCGTCGCCATGAGACCTATCTGTGTCTGTGCAACATAAAGCAATTGTAAAAAAAACACACACACAAACTTCACTTATTTTGTGGTAATGCGATTTCGTGCACAGTTTATGATAAAATCTGTGGTTGGATAATCTTTGTTTTGGCTCTCCACAGTTCCAGGTTTGGGTCGGTCCATCTTCAGTTCAGCATAGTTTCTATTGAGAAGAACTCTGGCCATATTTCTTCCCATTTTTATCTTCTTTTGAATAGTTCTACTTGCAGTGTAGATGACAGCTGAAGGCTGTACCTCAACTCTTCTGTGAAGAAACACCTTTAGCAAGTACAGTATGTATGCTAGCCTTGATGGTACTGTTTTTCTAATTCTCAGTATTCCTTTCAGGAATTTGGTTTTTTTCTTTTTTTTCTTTTCAAGGTTTATAAGCAAGCGTGAGGGTTTCCAAGATAATTTCAATACTGTAGGTGAGTGTCGGAATGATTTTTGCCTTAAAATAGAACTATTGCCATTTCTAATGAAATCCCAATGGGATTTTGTATATCATAGATACCTCGTATCACTGCTGCTATCCTTTAGCTGATGTGTAATCTGTACGATGTCCCAGGAGATCGAAGGTTTGAAAATTGTCAACAGTTTTGAAAATCTGCCTGGTATATGTCATTTTTTCCTGAGCTGCATTTCTTTCTCCTTTTCAAAAAACCATGTAATCGGTTTTGTCTCTGTTTAGGTGAAGTTCATTTGTGTCCATCCACTTCTGTAACTTGTTCATTGCTTCTTGGAGATCCTCTCTGCTCTGTGAGCTCAGTATCATATCATTAGCATAGGCATACAGAACTACTTGAGAATTATCTGTTGTCTTCGTTATATCCACCATGGCTATATTAAATAGGACTGGGTTTATTGGATTGCTCTGAAGCACTCCGTTAGTCTGTGTGATCGCGGTCGAGGATGTTACAACATTACACCATCCACAATTTCAATTGTGCTATATGCTAGTAGTTTGTTTATTGAGATGGTTAGAGGATTATTTCTTCCATTCATACGCTCCAATTTTTTCTTTTTTTTTTTTTTTTTCTTTTGAGGAGGTCAGAAGTCTTCGTATAGTCAATGGAGACAGCACAAAACTTTCCTCTTTGGTGTCTTTGTGCCTCATGTATGTCATTTAGTAAATATGAAATTCCTTGTAGGCCCCTCTACACTTCTGAAATCCAAACTGCTCCTCAGATATGTGGGTTTCAGTTTCTCTCTCAAGTCTCTGGGTTATAATTCTTGTGTAAACCTTGAAAACTTTATTCTTCAATGCTATTCCTCTATATGAATTTTGGTCATCAGCTCCTCCTTTTCCTTTATAACTTACATAATTTTCACATGTGATTGTCTCCAGCTGTTTGGGATGTTGCTGGTTTGTTGAATAATTTTGTCAATATGGGGTAGAGTGTCTTTTTCAGGTATAATTCTGTTACCATATGTTTCCTTTTTCAAATAGTTTATAAATATATTCATTCGGCAGACTGAAGAACCTAACAGTTATACATTAACCTAGTCAGAACTGAAAATAGACAGCTTCAGATATCACATAAATGGCATTGTCGCTGCTGCTGGTCCAGCAGTAGTACTATCGCTGTATGTGGATGATTTTGCTCTATATTATCTTCTTTCCTACCGTTCAGCACCCCATTGGTGTAGGGTTCGCTTTTAAATATACCGTTCTGCACTTCCTGCAGTCAAGGGTTTCGGTGAGGCCTACAAGATGCATATTTTCCTTGATGCAGTTGAACCATTGCTTCTTGGGATGATCTCGAGGTCGAAAACCTTCAGTATCAAATTGGAGGGCTGTATGTATTATTGAGTTTGCAGGACTTCAGACAACATGACCATACCATCTAAGTTATGGTTCTCATGTTTTCACTGGAATAGGTGCCACTCCCAATCATTTTCGGACATCTTCATTTCTAACACGGTCCAATCTTATTAGGTCCGGTGACCAACATAACATTTTCATCTCCATACCATATAGAACCTGCTCATGATTATTGTTGTGGGCCAACATTCAGATGCATAGGAGTGCAACTGGTTGGATCCTAGATTTGTAATCTTTTCTTTTCAGGCAGGTGGAAGTTTTCTTGTCACATAGCACACCAGTGACCTGATGCCACTTCGGCCATGTAGCATTTATTTATGCTTGGGTGCCTGTCTGAGGTGATAAGCGATACAAGGTATTTATAGGTTAGCTTTAACAAGGTCTTGCGTGTTGATGCTAATGGTACCAGCTCTCTGCAAGCCACACTACGGATACTTGGTTTTCGTGACGTTGAGGCGCAAGCTGTATACTCCTAAATGGTCTTTCCAAATGCAGATTTTCCATATTTGTTTGGGATGGATTCACAAGAAACACATCATCAGCGTATATCACGGGTATGGCGTCTGGATGACAGCTTTGACTGAATCCATACATAGGATAAATAAGAGAGGTGACAGTACTGAACCCTGATGAACCCCAACATTGACAGGAAATGAGTGTGAGATCCCTGCTGTTAGGAGAGTGGAACAGTGGACCTTAGATTATAGCTTTCGGTTTCCCTCTAAATTGGGCTGTAGTAATTCAGTGTCTCGAAGACTTTGAAACACCTACAAAACATCTGGTCACGTGGATGCACTCAATTTGCTAATTGTTATCAGTAAAGCCGTACTGCCTTTCCACTCTCTCATCTTGCTTCAACGTAAATGAATAAAATATTGCCATCTCATGGTTTGAGAAGTCTGCCATTAAAAATGCTCACTGTTTTCGTATCTGACCTGAAGTATTCTGATGATGACAGTGGACTGCTTGGTGCAGGAATGAACGTATGTTAGAATAGAAAATGGTTATGGAACTTGATCAACTACTTACTTTGGACGTAACAGTTGTTGTTGAGAAGAGAGCTCTGTCCACCAAACACTGACCTAGACAGCACATCCAGCTGGAGAGGTAGGCGATGTGGGACAACCAACTGTGTTGTGGAGGGAAATCCAGCTTATCGACTTCTCACAAATATTGACTGAAATTTTGTGATTTAATTTCTCCTACACTAATTAAGAGAGGAGTAAAATTTTTGATTATGTTTGTTTAGAATACCATCGTTCACCACCAATTTAACGGACTTCATGTATTTCATTTACACCTTGTAGAAAATGATGTAATGTAGAATTGCTTAGTTTTTCTAGCAGAATATTTGCACTAACAACCACTTCACATATAGCTGTCACTACATTGAAAGGTTCATTATCATTCAAGCAAAACCACTTATATAGACATTAGTGAGGAATTACCATGATCAGTAATGCTGAAATGATTACTTTCATTTTTGGTCATACTTTGTCAATTGTCGCCTCTGTGATGTAGTGGTTAGTGTGATTAGCTGTCACCCCCTGAGGCCCGGGTTCAATTCCCGGTTCTGCCATGAAATTTAAAACATGGTGCGAGGACTGGAACAGGGTCCACTCAACCTCGGAAGATCAACTGAGTAGGGGGAGGGGGGGTGTTCAGTTCCAACCTCAGCCATCCTTGAAGTGGTTTTCCATGGTTTCCCACTTCTCCTTTATGCAAATGCCGGGATGAGACTTAAGGCCATGGCCACTTCCTTCCCTTTTCCTTGTCTATCCCTACCAATCTCCCCATCTCTCACCTGCACAAAGCCCCTGTTCAGCACAGCAGGTGAGACCCCCTAGGTGAGGTACTGGTCGTTCTTCCTAGTTGTTCCTCGATGCAAAGTCTCACACTCCAGGACACAGCCCTTGAGGCAGTAGATGTGGGATCCCTCGCTGAGTCTGAGGAGAAAACCAACCCTGATTGGTAAACAGATCAGGAAAGAAAGAAAGAAAGAAAGAAAGAAAGAAAAAGAGTAAGTTGAATAAAGTTCCTTCCCCCACAATAAAATCAGCCTTCTGTCTGTACTTTTTGAATATTTATCTGACGCTTGGTTTCTTAGGAATGATATCGTATGTCACATTCAGTTTAATTTTTATCTGTTTTTCTGTTAATGCATCATAGGAAAACAGATAGGGGGATTTTCATGAAACTCTGTATTTAAATTTAAAATTTAGGATAAGGGCAAGTAGGAACTTAACTATATGTTGTTCCAATAATTTCAAAAACAACATGTTCTTCACCTGTTGGTGCATTTTCTCAAATACCAAAGTAATCCACCAACATTTCCACATTTCCCGCCTGTCTCGTCGAGGATGATCATGCTGTATGAACTTACTCATTCTGTAAACACACTTCCACACCACACAGATAATGTGATCCACTCTAGCAGACAACATAAACCTGCCTTTTGAGTTGTGATCACTGTGCTGCTTGGAGGTAGATAGGGGAAACCTATACCCCCACCCCCCCCCCCCACATGTTTCTCTTTCTCCCGTCCACACCGCTGCACCATAGCAGCTAAAATTTGGAAGGAGTTTGTGTTTACGATCATTAACAACACAAGTTTTGTTTATTTTCCAAAACAACTGCCACAACCATTGAAGAGTAATGCAAGAATTTTAAGAGTGTATTTGTTGCCTTTAGAGAACATCGGAAAAGTAAGACAGAAAGAGAAATCATGGTGGAAAGACAAGATTAAAAGAAAAAGGAAGGGAAAAGAGAAAATTGTACATGGAATGATAGATAAAGATTAAAGAAGCAGAGGTGCCAACCATTACAGATTTCACCCCATGATTACGCAATTATGATCAAAGGGAAAATTATTACGGAAAATGTGACATTATCACGAAAAAGTAATTTTCTACGGAAAAAAAGAAAAGAAGGAAAAATGTTCAATACTTTCAAGCCTTTCTTCTAAATCATCCTCGTTTCAATGCTTGTGAGTTGGCAATGATACTTATTCAATCGTGATTTCCTTTTGCTACCCATAAGTGTTGTATAATTCATTGTGAATGAAGGAGCTCAGGTGCTGCCCTTCTCTGCTATAAATCCTTCAGTACCGAGCTCGATAGCTGCAGTCGCTTAAGTGTGGCCAGTATCCAGTATTCGGGAGATAGTAGGTTCGAAGCCCACTGTCGGCAGCCCTGAAAATGGTTTTCCGTGGTTTCTCATTTTCACACCAGGCAAATGCTGGGGCTGTACCTTAATTAAGGCCACGGCCGTTTCCTTCCCACTCCTAGCCCTTCCCTGTCCCATCGTCACCATAAGACCTATCTGAGTCGGTGCAACGTAAAGCAATTAATAAAAAATAAAAAAATTCTTCAGTAATGTTGTATTTGCTGTGTTAAGTGTACCTAACAGTTGGCAGAAATATTGAGAAGGAAGTGTGGCCTACATTAAGCACATCTGCACTGGAATCACTTATAGTTCAGAAGACGAAAATGTAATCACAGTGGGAAGGATGCTTCAAGAAAAACTACACTGGAAAATAGCTGCTGCATGAGAAACAAGCTGCAAGGAATGAGAAGCATTTAAAGTAATATTTTATGTAATAATTGTTGCGGTGTAGCCTATGGAGTTGTACGTGTTTTATCACAGAACTTAAAGGTTGTGTGCAAATTTTATTGTGTAATATGATATACTTTCGAATAGATTGCTAGATGGAAGGGCAAAAGGGGTGTCATCATCGAGAAGGAAGGAGCATGCTTTGGACTTGACTCAAATTTTTCTCGGGGGAGATTACTGATAATCCACTTCAAAGGTTGGCACCTCCGAAGAAGGTAGGGGAAGGTTCACTAAAGCAAAAGAAATATTTCAAGAACTGGAAAATATTTACTCAGAAAATAAGAGAGGAGCTAAACAGTGCACAATTATTTATGGAATTCTAAGAAACAAGAAGAGTGAAAATGTTAAGAATAGATTTGTAAAAGGACATCACCAGCAAAAATAAAAAGTAAGTGAGAGAAATATTTTCATTACTCGTTAATGTAAGAGCATGCATATTGAAAGAAAATATTGAATTAACAGAGGAACAGAGGGGGAACTTGCAATAAAAATGATGAAAATTGGGAAAGCTATAGGAATAGATGAAGTTGCAGTAGAAATGATGAAATGTTCATTTGTTTCCAACATGATGAAAAAAATCTATTTAGTTCATTGGAAATGCCACTTTTCTTGAACATATCAACTCCTTCCCATCAACATCATTCTGTTCATACTTGTTTCGGCTGAACTGAGTTATAGAAGATTCCTCAAGTGCTGATATTATAAGTGCTTCTTCAATGATCCATATTGGAAACAAATGAATATCTCAACACTTTCCCATCAATATCATTCTGTTCACACTAATTTCAGCTGAGCTGAGTTCTAGAAGATTCCTGAAGTGCTTGTATTTTAGTGCTTCACCTGGTCTTCTGTGAGGTGTAGTCTTCAAATTTGAGGGAAGCTAAGAGCTTGCACAGGACATGTGATTGTGATGATTATTTTTCAAATCTCTACTTCTTACATTGAATTTCATGCTTGCTTCATAAATTTTATTTATTTTCATGTCTTGCCTTAACTTTGATTTTGACTAACAACCAAAACTAGTTTAAACAAATATTTATAACTTTTTAAAGATTACAACAAACGGTATTGAATAGGTGGAAACCTTTAGCTTGTGTTTTACACTATATTCCTCTTCAGTACAGATTAATATGAAATTTATTATGTATGATTTTAACATTACATGAGAATTTGCTGAAGATAGGAGCCAGATACCTGAAGTAAATTAGAATACTGTATTAGGGTGAAATCCGTAAAATTGCATATGCTACTATGTATTTCCAAACCAAAATAACCAAACCCCATGGCACTTAACACCCTTGAAAGGATCTTGGCCTGCCCAGCGACCGCTGCTCAGCCCGAAGGCCTGCAGATTATGAGGGCCACATGGTCAGCAGGACGCATCCTCTCGGCCGTTATTCTGGGCTTTCGAGACCGCGGCAGCCATCTCACCATCAGATAACTCCTCAATTCTAATCACGTAGGCTGAGTGGACCTCGAACCAGCCCTCAGGTTGAGAGAAAAATCCCTGACCTGGCCAGGAATCGAACCGGGGGCCTCCAAGCGAGAGGCAGGCACGCTACCCCTACACCATGGGGCTGGCTAATATGTATTTCACTTCAAAGAAATAGACTTACCGTGTCATTCATCGTCGCTTTTTTTCCGAAGTTGTCTGCAATGAATCACTCCCATTCTCTTCCATCTCCCAGATGCAGTCATCTTCAGTTCCATTTATTTTGTTGGAAATGCCAGTTTTCTTGAAACTTTTTCAGAATAATGTCTTGTGAAATCAATCCCCATGCACAAACAATCCACTCACATATTAATTCTAGCAAAGGCCTCTTGATCTTCCCGGTAGGCGTCACAGCATGAGAACCTCCCACCATCCATTCAAAATATACCCCACCGGGCGAGTTGGCCATGCGCGTAGAGGCGCACAGCTGTGAGCTTGCATCCGGGAGATAGTAGGTTCGAATCCCACTATCGGCAGCCCTGAAAATGGTTTTCCGTGGTTTTCCATTTTCACACCAGGCAAATGCTGGGGCTGTACCTTAATTAAGGCCACGGCAGCTTCCTTCCAACTCCTAGGCCTTTCCTATCCCATCGTCGCCATAAGACCTATCTGTGTCGGTGCGACGTAAAGCCCATAGCAAAAATATATATACCCGCCGCACTTTGTCTTTGAATGGCTTGGTGATGCTTACACCAAGAGCCTGAAAGGCTGCTGTCAGGCCACCAGGAATTATTGCAGCATCAGTCTTCTGGTTGACCATTTCTTGACGAGCGTCATCAACAAGATGGCCATGGAAACTGTCCAAAACCAGGAGAGACCTGTGGTTTAAAAGATGACCAGGCCGTCTTCCCCACACAGCACACAACCAATCCCCCATGAGATCTACCACTATCCATCCTTTCTTCTGGACACAAATGTGCACACCGGATGGAAATTTCCCTTTAGGCATTGTTTTTTGCTGAAAATTACATAGGGAGAAAGATTTCGCTCGTCCACAACAACAGCCAGCATAACTGTGCAGCGAAGCTTCTCTGCCTAAGTAGTCCTCATGACTCTGCTGGATGCTCCTTTTCCGGTAATTGTAGTGTTTCTCGGCATATCACAGAAAATCAGAGTTTGAACTGCATTTCCGATTTACGATAGCAGGTAATTGTACTCGCGCCGCTTCCTAATTACAAAATCTATGAAACTGCACAGTTTTTTCACTTTGGTCCTTCGGAAGTCACTGGCATAGAGATGTCCTTCTTCAAAGAGAAAGACTATTCCTTTTTATGAACTGATAAAGCCACCCTCTGCTTGCTTTAAAATGAAGAATTTTGAAGGTTTTTGCCACTTCTAATGCCTTTAACTGGAGCATCTCATGGAAAACTGAAAAGTCATCATTTCTCATTCCATTTACTTAAGGAACAAATTCCCTTTCAATTTCTGGATGCTTCCCAGTTTTTGGTCCTCGAATTGATCAAGTTTTCTTGGTACACTGTAATTCTTCTTTCTTGTTCCACCAGTAATGTACGTGTGATGGTGCTACGTAAAATTCATGAGATGCAGCCCAATTGCCGTTATTTTAGGCAAATTCTATTACAGACAATTTAAATTGTGCTACTGTTTTTCTTTCCCTCATGTCACTAACAAACACTTTGCACAACAATTCACACGTAAGAACACTGTTGAAAGCAATTACTGTATGCGTGCGTATCACAGCTGATAACAAGGGTGAGTTATGGCTAGCAGTCACAGGTATGTTCTGGCCCCGGGCGCTGGAATGTTGCATAATCAGTCTCTTCCTCCTGGAACTGGAATTTCCAAGCTAGTTCCCGATTTCCGTTCGTCGACATGAATCACATAGATGAAATAAGTGTGTGGTTCACAACTAGTGGAAACAGTAGATAAAAGAAGGGGGGAGGGGGGGAATATGAGGGTTTTTTTTTTAAATTTTCATTTTAAAAATCAGGGAAAATTACACGAGGAGGAAAAGGTATGTGAGTAAATACGGTAGAGATTTCAAGTTATTTACTATAAAATATTGTGTTATTCCTTCAGAATCTAACTTTAGTTGTGGAACATCCTCAGAGAGCAAAACATTGGTCACTTTGAAGCCTTGTGCCTTTATGTTTGTGATCTTTATACCACTTTGCCTTCTGCTCACTTGTGTCCAGAGAACTCATTTTCATCATTGGCAAACTGAACAGATGTCTTCAGCTCATTGTAATCAGATTCCATATCATTTAGTTTTTTCAGTATAATGTTCAGCTCAGTCAATTTAGAATTGTCAAACAATTTATCTAATGTCATACTGTCATTGTGATCACTGGAGGGTCAGATATGGCAAACACAGTGCTTTTTTTAGGGAGATTAGAAAGACATACTACCTCAGGTTTGTTTATTTTTAAATAGCCTTACTTGATTTTTTTTACCACGTTAAGTACTTCTTACTCTTGATTTCCATCTGACTTGATTTTGTAATCTCCATCTACTATTTTGGTTGCATGCTTGGTTTTCATGAAATAGTGATTGTGTTCTCACAACCTGTTGTTATACTGATTATCATTCTGTGTAAATAGGTTTCCTGTATCCTGAATGAGATAAACATGACCTCTTCTCCTAACCAGCACTTCCAAGTATGAAAGCTCACCATTTTTCTCTCTTCCCCTGCCCTGTCCTTGTTGGGCATCAAATATTAAGAACACTATTAAGAAGCTGTTATAACCTGATGAGGATTTATATATAAAACCAAAGGACAAATAGGTCACCTGAATTCAACCTGATCTGATATTCCTGATACGTAACAAATGAAGTAAGGATTATGGAAAAAGACAACTCTGGCACTAGGAGCAAATGGAAAATTTTGAGATTCTTAGTTTGTGTGTGGAGGCTCAACTAAGTATTGAAAGGGTTAATAATATATGTTCAAATGGATGGGCAGAGTAATGGTCAGATGTTTATGAATAAATACTATAGATGAAATGCAGATAATGTTTTAGCACTTGTTTGAAATTTCAACCCACTGGGATACAGTGTTATTAATCACAAAATATCTACTGTAGATGGAATTAGATTTCTGTACTATATCATTACAAAAATCTCATTCTCTTGAAGGTATGAAATGACATTGTTTTAATGAGAAGCCAAATACTGTGCCACAATCACTTCTGTTAAGCTCCCAGTAAATAACTTTATATTGGACTGAGTGTTTTAAACAGTAGACCACTGGCCCTCTGACAGTAGAGCCCAAGTTAATGGGTTCAATCTCAGCACAGTCCAGTGGTACTTGAGTATGTTAAAATACACTAGCCCTGTGCTGGTAGATTTTTCAGAGATTTAAAAGAACTTGTGTGGGAGTAAATTCTGTCAACTTGGCATCTCTGAAAAACCACAGCCTGTTTCCAGTCATTCGACCAGGTCAGGAATGGAATGAATGAAGCCTCCACATAGTGGCAAGGATAGGAAATGTGCCGGCTGATGAAGCCTGTCGCACTCCTCTGGCGCAGTAATTAATGAATGACAAATGAAATTATATTGGAGAATGTTGCTAGAATGAAAGATGACAGGGAAAACTGAAGTACCAGGAGAACGACCTGTCCCGCCTCCGCTTTGTCCAGCACATGGAGTGACCGGGATTTGAGCCACGGAACCCAGCGGTGAGAGGCCGATGTACTGCAACCTGAGCCACAGAGGCAATCCTGGGCATCTCTAAAAAACATAAAAGTAGATAGTGGGATGTAAAACCAATACATTTATCTTTTATTATCATTAAATACCATAATGTAGAAAAATGTTGCACATTGTGTTACATGGACATGTTACTTAGATTCTGTGAGAAATAATTTTTGAGTTTAATGTACGTTAGTTAATGTGTGTGCCATTGTGACATCTTTTCTTTTCTTTTTTCAGATATCAGAAGGATGTATCAGATCATAAGAGAATGCATTTGGGAGTTAAGTCATATATCTGTGATGAGTGTGGGCGTGAATTTGTACGAAGAAGAGGCCTTGCTCGGCATAAGTTAACTCACACTGGTGAGAAAAGGTATCCATTTTATCCTCAGAAATGTTAAGTTTAACTAGTTAAATTGAATAGTTTAAGTGAATAGAGTTTATTTCCACTAACATTTTTATTATATATGCTACCTATGATCATTGGACTTGATTTGATTGAAGGCAATATCGAATATGTCCTCAGAAACTTTAAGTATCAGGATAAAGTTAAAAGCATTTATTAAGGATTCTTAGATTTTAATAACTAATTATTAAGTGTTATATGTATAGATTTTTCAATTTTATGGATTTCTATGCTTTATTTTTGCAAGATGATTTTAACTCTTCCACTTTAACGTACCGTACCATATTTTGTCCTCCAGCCATGGTCTCTGTCAGTTATCAAATTGAATAGTAACTCTGCACTGTGGATGCCTATCACATGGAGTGATTTTATGCCCGCTTACATGTTATTGCAAATTTACAATACGTTATACTCAGACACCATCAGCCACCATCAACTGCTCCTATCCAGCTTCCACCCATTTTCTACATCTTTTATCTCCAAGTAAACAAATAACGGACATGAAGTCAGAGCTGGTTTTAAGATAAGTAAGTAATAATTCCACAGATTTACCAAAACGTCAACAATGGACTTCTTCATTCATATAACTTGTCATACTTGTTACGAAGCTGTTTTTGTGGTATTAAAAATAAATGTGAAAGAAAGGAAAGTCTTAAAAGTAGGACTGTTAGGCAGTACCATATGGCTGATAAAACAGGCATGAGGAAGTTTTTAATAAGTAACTATGTTTGGTGGAAAACGGTAAATAAAAACGTAAACAAACTCTGGGATGGGTTTAAAGCAATTGTTGAGGAATGTGAAAATAGGTTTGTACCTTTAAAGGTGGTAAGGAATGATAAAGATCCACTATATTATAACAGGGAAGTAAAGAGACTAAGAAGGAGGTGCAGGTTGGAAAGAAATAGAGTTAGAAATGGCAATGGCTGTGGAAGTAAGGAGAAATTGAAGGAACTTACTAGGAAATTAAATCTAGCAAAGAAGTCAGCTAAGGAAAACATGATGGCAAGCATAATTGGTGGCCACACTAATTTTAGTGAAAAATGGAAGAGTATATTATAGGTACTTTAAGGCAGAAACAGGTTCCAAGGAGGACATTCCAGGAATAATTAATGAACAAGGGGAGTGTGTATGTGAGGATCTTCAAAAGGCAGAAGTATTCAGTCAGCAGTATGTAAAGATTGTTGGTTACAAGGATAATGTCCAGATAGAGGAGGTGACTAATACTAAAGAAGTATTAAAATTGACCTATGACAGCAATGACATTTACAGTAAGATACAAAAGTTGAAAACTAGAAAAGCAGCTGGAATTGATAAGGTTTTGGGGGATATACTAAAGACAGTGGGTTGGGATATAGTACCATATCTGAAGTATTTGTTTGATTATTGTATGCATGAAGGAACTTTGCCAAATGAATGGAGAGTTGCTATAGTAGCCCCTGTATATAAAGGGAAGGGTGATAAACATAAAGCTGAAAATTACAGGCCAGTCAGTTTGACATGCATTGTATGTAAGCTTTGGGAAAGCATTCTTTCTGATTATATTAGACATGTTTGCAAAATTAATAACTGGTTTGATAGAAGGCAGTTTGGGTTTAGGAAAAGTTATTCCACTGAAGCCCAACTTGTAGGATTCCAGTAAGATATAGCAGATATCCTGGATTCAGGAGGTCAATTGGACTGTATTGCGATTGACTTATCTAAGGCATTTGATAGGGTAGATCATGGGAGACTACTGGCAAAAATGAGTGCAATTGGACTTGACAAAAGAGTGACTGAATGGGTGGCTCTGTTTCTAGAAAATAGAACTCAGAGAATTAGAGTAGGTGAGGCTCTATCTGTCCCTGTAAAAATTAAGAGGGGAATTCCTGAAGGCAGTATTATTGGACCTTTATGTTTTCTTATATATATCAATGATATGTGTAAAGAAGTGGAATCAGAGATAAGGCTTTTCGCAGATGATGTTATTCTGTACAGAGTAATAAATAAGTAATTGTGAGCAACTGCAAAATGACCTCAATAATGTTGTGAGATGGACCGTAGGCAATGGTATGATGATAAACGGGGATAAAAGTGAAGTTGTGAGTTTCACAAATAGGAAAAGTCGTCTCAGTTTTAATTACTGCATTGATGGGGGTGAAAGTTCCCTTTGGGGATCATTGTAAATACCTAGGTATTAATATAAAGAAAGATCTTCATTGGGGTAATCACTTAAATATGATTGTAAATAAAGGGTACAGATCTCTGCACATGGTTATGAGAGTATTTAGGGGTTGTAGTAAGGATGTAAAGGAGGGAGCATATTTGTCTCTGGTGAGACCCCAACTAGAGTATGGTTCCAGTGTATGGGACCCTTACCAGGATTACTTGATTCAGGAACTGGAAAAAATCCAAAGAAAAGCAGCTTGATTTGTTCTGGGCGATTTCCAAAAAAAGAGTAGCGTTACAAAAATGTTGCAAAGTTTAGGCTGGGAAGACTTGGGAGAAAGGAGACGAGCTGCTCGACTAAGTGGTATGTTACAAGTTATAAATCTCATGTTTAGGTCCGTATTAAAATGTACAATGAAGTCAAATAAATATTAAAGTTTATTGATTCCACCTGTTCAATACATAAGAAGAGATAATGAATAAAATAAAATAAAAGGAACATGTTTCGCCCTTTAATTAAGGGCATCTTCAGCCTTAAATCTCAAACTGAAACTGAAAGGTGGAATCAATAAACTTTAATATTTATTTGACTTAAGTGGTATGTTCTGAGCTGTCAGTGGAGAGATAGCGTGGGAGGACATCAGTAGACGATAAGTTTGGATGGTGTCTTTAAAAGTAGGAAAGATCACAATATGAAGATAAAGTTGGAATTCAAGAGGACAAATTGGGGCAAATATTTGTTTATAGTAAGGGGAGTTAGGGATTGGAATAACTTACCAAAGGATATGTTCAATAAATTTCCAATTTCTTTGCAATCATTTAAGAAAAGGCTAGGAAAACAATAGATAGGGAATCTGCCACCTGGGCAACTGCCCTAAATGCAGATCGGTAGTGATTGATTGATAATATCAATAATTCACTATCATTGACAAGTTTACACAACGTAAACAACATTGTACATACATACACATGGTTAAATGATTTGATAGAATCAAGATGTTCTTGTAGAATGAACAAACATGGCATTCTGCTACTATAAGGTTTTTATAAAGGTATGTTATGGTGTTTAAGTATTATATTTTGTGTTTCAGCAGACTGAAAAACTTTGTCATATTTTAATATGGGAACTTGGGGGGGGAGGAAACAAAACACCATTCTTACAATTCAGGAATCAATTGATGGTGCAGGGGAAGGTGTTTTTAAAGTTTTAAATGATGAATTGAAGTAGAGGAAAATCTCTTGGGAAAACTGTGTGGGTTTTGCATGTGATGGTGAAAGCACTATGATTGCCAATTCCTAAGGCAGAGAATATAACCTTTCTATATCAATGTCAGTTACATAATAATGAATTATACAACAACAAAAGATAATGACTTCACTACAGTTCTTGTGGTAAACTGGAACACGTTCAAACAATTACTGTATATTCGGCTGTCTTCAATAACTGACTCCTGAAACTAGAACAATTGATGTCTTGTGTCTAATACCAACATCACGATTAGTAAGTCATTTTCGTATGATTTGATTGTAGCCTATATATGTGTGATATGAATTGTGTCTAATCACTAAGAATGTCGGTAATTTCCAAGGCAGAGTTCATTTCTCTGCAAAGAAAATCTAAACTCTTCTTTGCCAGTGTCACTGACATTGTGATGAATTATGCAATAGTGAAAATCATTTCACTACAATTTTTACAGGTTCTTTCAGTGGAGAACTTTCAACTAATTACTGAATATTCAGTTATCTTCAGCAACTACTTGGATGGGAGCACTTGATGTCTTATGCCTATTACCAACATCACAATTAACAATACAGTTTTGTGATGTGATTGTATCCGATATTATGTATGACATGAATTAATTGTGTCAACTCATTGCGAGAACATTGATGCTTTGAGGTGTGGTGTGTTGCTCCAGAGCATGAGTGCTTAACCTGTGAACTCCGAGGGCTAATATTTTCATATGAAAGTTCCCCTTCCCTTATACTAATTAATGAGTTGTTAATGTTGTTATAGTAGTAGTAGTAGTAGTAGTAGTAGTAAGAAAAATAATGTAAATAAATATCTTACAAATTAATGTTTTGCCAGTGACATAATAATTAATAATAAATATAATTTGCATGAACTTCAAATTGTCGCTGAATGTCAGTTTCAATGTTTGACATTATAATGTGCATACTTCATTCCAATTTTTTTGTCACTAAGACGGGATCATCCATTGAAATTTGGTTGTTTTGTCACCAAATACAATTGTTCATGCACGTAGGTGTTGCCAGCTTAAGTTGTAATTATCACCACGTTTTCTCTGGGATGGTCCATTTCTTTAAGAAACAAGAATCTGTAGGAATCAAGGATTGACACATCGCCAGATTTTACTTTTTACTCAGGGTTACTTTGAATATCAATTAATTCCATCTGAAAAATTGCAGACACTGTCTCAAGATCAACATGAAAGGGCAACATAAATAAGTCAAACAATTAAATTTGACTGTACTGAGCTGCGACAATTATAGCTGTGGGTCGCGTGTAGGTCACGGGTTGTTCACAGCTGTTCTAGAGGCTGTGTCCCTTCGAGCTAATTCGAATGAACAATAGGTAGGCCATTCATGGATGTGTAGCTTGTGACGCCATCTGAGCTGAGCTTTGCCGTGACGTCACTGCAAGGACTCCCACATGTAGTGAGCCTTTCAAGTTACCATGTGTTTTATGTTGCTGTTGGCTAACACTGAGGTTCTTATGACATTTGTTTCAGTTATTTGGTCATCTCTGTACAGGGTCTCTCATATCAACTAAGACCGAACGCACGGTGTTTGTACTCTGCGCTACGGCAGCTGCCTGAACTTAAGTCACGCGCGGCCGCCCTGCCTTAAGCGTGTGTACAATCTTATATGAAATCTTGCCTTATAAAAGATGCTGGAAGTGTCGTCCTTCCTGGGTTATATAAGCATTGTATCTGGTAACCACATTCTGGCTGACACGAGTGAGTTCTGGCACTGAAATGTTCCTGATTTAATTCGTATTCCTTCAGTTCCTCCAATGTTTGAGTATTTGTTCGATGCACTTTTTCTTTCAGTTTATCCCACAAGTAAAAGTCACACACTGTTAGATCTGGAGAACAAGGAGAAAATAGACAAGCACGTATCACTCTGTCTACGATTGTAAGAAGGGAATCTTCTGCTGTATGAGCAGGGGCCAGAGTCCTGCACAGTGGTCCATCCACAGCCAGCTCGAAGTTCTGGTCTGCTACACATGACAGTTCCATAGTGATGACGTCAGCCGTTTAGTGCATTGGTATGGAGGTACGAGTCTTGTATTTGTGGTGGTTTGGTAGCACGTTGTCGTTTTCAACGTCATTAGAGGTGTCCGTTCATGTTTCCAAGTGATAACTTTATGAAAATGCATCAGTAAAAGATGAATTTTCAGCAGTAGTATGTGTTAAATATTATAGTATTGCAATTTCAGCAGCCTGGTGTTAGGAAGTATTGCTAGGTTATGTGATAGGTTAATTGAACTCGCTGAGCCTTTATGAATTGTCTAAAGTACTCTAAAGTTTAATATTTAATTATGATTATTATAATAATGTGTTAGTGCAGTGTATGCTTCTTTTTGCAAAACGGGACAAACGTGTAGTATGCCTGGATATACATCCATTTACCGTTCAAATAAGGAGGTAGCTATCTCAACATTCTCATTTCCTAGCAATAAGGAGAAGCGAGCTAAATGAATTTATGCTATACACCGAGCTAATTTTGATCCCTATAGATATGCCTGTGTCTGTAATTAAACATTTTTACGAAAATCACATAATTAGAGTTGACAGTGCAAAAAGAACAGACGGTTCCATTTTAACTCTGCGTATGGTTAAGCCAAAATTAACTGACGATGCTGTGACAACTATATTTCCTGGGCAGCTGTCATATATGTCTCAACCAGCACCTGCCAAATGAAAATCGCTAGAAGAAAGGAGAGAGGATATTTTGCAGAATGACGAACTAACCTTCAAGACTATGTGCTCAAATAAGTGTAATATAATAGCATTTTAGAGACAGCAACAATTTGCCTAGTGACCATTATACTATTTTTGAAATTGTTGTGGAGAGCTACCAGTTAACCGAGACCTTGATACCTGATTCAAAGATGCATTTTTAAACAATAGAAATCGTAGGGATGTTTCTTTCTATGTTTTCATTATGAAAGTTGAAGAACCTGATAATTTCTATGACAAGTGTGGGTGTGTACAGTAGAGTTGATGAGTGTTGTGGGCAAAATCTCTCATATCATTGCAAATATTTTTTCTAACTGTTATTCATAAATAATTAATACCACTATGTGCTCAAGTAAGTGTAATATAATTACATTTTAGAGACAGCAACAGTTTGCCTAGTGACCGTCATACTACTTTTCAAATTGTGGAAAGCTACTCATTAACTCAGACCTTGATACCTGATTCAAAGATGCATTTTTAAACAGTGGAAATTGTAGGGATGTTTCTTTCAATGTTTTGATAATGAAAGTTGAAAAACCTGTGATAAATTTGGGTATGTGCTGCTGAGTTAATGAGTGTTGCAACCAAGATCTGTCATATTTTGGGACATACTTTTTTTTAACAGTTATTCATAAATAATTAACAAAATCATGTGCTCAAACAAGCATACAAGAATGACATTGTTTTGAGAGAAAACAATTCGCCTAGTCGCCATCAGCGTGCAGTCTAGGTGAGTACCCTTCAGTCGAACATTTTACGATATGTAATATAAGTTACTACCTTGAGTGCATATATTTGTGTATTTGTATGTATTCTTTTGACAGTGTTTCTTCAATGTTATGTGTTTATAGGCTTATTATTGCATTTCCTTTGTCACATTGTGAGAAAAAGTATCGTATCAGCAATATAGGAATTGCACGCGACGACTGAGACTGAGCACTATACGCGTGACGTCACAACTATTGGTATATCAAGATGAGCCCATGAGCTGCTTCGGCAATAGATGTCAATGGGCTTTAGAAGACTCGGACATAAGAAGCCTGTGATTTCATCTCACGGGTCGGGCTGGGCAGCGCTATGTTGTTCGTACGCAGTGAGCCAAGGACAGCGCTGTGGTAGTGCTATGGGCTTTCTGCTATACTGCGTGTCAGCAGACTGCGTTGCATTACGGTCAAGTGGAGATGATCAGGTTTGCTGTGGTTTTCTATTTGACTTCCCCATCTATCCTGTTTTCAGAAGTGAATGCGGACTGTGGCTTCAAAAGCAATTTTTCCTTGGCAAGAAAATATGAAGTAAAGGAAAAACTATAAACCAGACAATACCAGACTTCTGAACCAGATCCGAACATCAGAAGTTGTATTTGGTTGGTATTCAAGCCTGTAGTTGACAGTGATGGGAAAGACATTCACTTTGTGTACTGAGTGATCTAAACAAGGCATGTATGAATAACAAACATTCCAATCTTCCTGGATCTTCGAACTCCACAACTATGCCATAATCTCTCGAAGTAATGAATGAAGTTTGCTTCGTGGGCTGATGTTGAAGGTGGTCCTATTCCAACAGATGAGCTGGAAAGATATTTAAATCAAAATTGTGCAATGGAAAAATATACAGCATCCTATAGGAGGACAAATGGACAAAAAACAATCCAAAATTTGCCAGATCGCCAAGAAAGTACTATATATGCAAGCGCCAAGTTCAACTTCAGAGAGAAATTTCAGTTCGGTGGGCTTTGTTCTCAATGCGCAGTGGTCTCTTCTGCACCTAGACCATGTTGATGCTCTTCGTGTTATTCACAGTAATTCCACTACCATTAACCAGTGACCAATAAGCTACACACATCAACTAAGTAAAAGCTGTGTTCAGGTTTTTTCATGTCTTTTTAGTTTATATTCTAGTTCATTTTGAGCTAAACGCGATAGAGGCCCTTTGAATATGCACCCCCTGTGAGTGGGGGCAGTAGAATAACACCCATGGTATCCCCTGCCTGTCTTAAGAGGTGACATAAAGGGGCCCGAGTGATTCTTAACTTGGGAGTGTGAATTGGCTACCATGGGACCCATATCTCCCGGCATTTCTTCCACTACTTGTGCCAGGCTCCTTACTTTCATCTGTTCTATCTGACCTCCCTTGGTCAACTCTTGTTCTTTTCTGACCCCAATGGTATTAGAGCATCCGAGGCCTCGGGAGTCTTTCATTTTCACGCCCTTCATGACTCTTGCCGTTGTTTCTCAAAGTATCAGATCCCTCCCACTTTTTCTCTCTGATTAGTGTTAATAGAGGATGATTGCCTAGTTGTACCTCCTCTTAAAATTATAATCACCACTACCACCTTGAATATGCTTTGTGTTATTTAGATTCATTTTCAGTTAACTTCATGCCAATTGCAGATGGATATTAGAGTTTCTAATGAAGTTTTGTGTTCTATTAATTTTATTTTAGTGCAGGAGAGATCTTTACCACTTTATTTCAAACTGCAATTAGCGTACATTAAAATTTGTCATTAGTGCACGGGAATTCTTATAGCGAGCGATCTGAATAGAAGAGTGAAATGAACACTTTGTTGTAAATGGCGCACGCGTTATTACGAGGAAATAGTCAGGATAGACTACTCAGCCCACCCTGTGCTGTGGACTGCAGTGGGCTGAGTGGGACTAGTGTTGTGGGCCAGAAAGTGGCCGTGTCAGAAGAGGACAACACTGCACAGACTGGGCTGCCGGAGTCCGTGTATTTGCGAGTACTGCGCGGTGGGCCTCACTTAAGGACTCTGGCAGGGTCTGAATCTTGTTGAAACCAACTACACAATTTTTCTTCTTCCATTAAGTGATGGAAGAACAGCGTCAAAAATGTCATCTTGGTACCTCTCTGCATTTACTGTCATCTCAAAAAAAAAAAAAGGGGGGGGGGGGGTCCAGTTATTCGTCTTGCACTAACAGCACATCAAACACCAATCTTCCTATCAAAATGAGGGACTTCATAAACACCATTGGATTTTCTGCACACCTATAGCGAGAGTTATGACTAGGGCTCGGATGTTTAAGACCTATAAGTAGCTCAAATAAGCAAGCAAATATGACCTCAAAAGTGATGAAATATAATGTAAAAATTACAAAATATGACCCAAAAATGATTAATCTAAATAAAGCCATTTTAAAATAAATTTGTAAATCAAAATGGCAATTCCTTTTATACATATTTGTTAACTAAAGTATTTATTCTTACTTTCATATTAATTTTCTGAATATACATGTTTAGCAGTTATTCATGGTCTATTTTCCTTGATTCACTTATCAAACATTTGTGAATACATACCTATAAAGTACTCAGTTTGCCAAGATCATCAAATCACATAGCATTTTACAAGTCAGTACATATTTGCAGCCTGCATTGGTGGCTTAAAAATTTTTTTTTTTAATATTTTAAAAAATATTTTGGAACGCTTAAGCCCAGATTTCATTAATATTACTCAAATGTGTTAATGTTTAAATTGAGCACCACAAAACAAATTAAGTAGATGTGTTTCAATACATTATGGTAGGACAGCAGGGCGGGCTTATAGTGCAAACTCACGTGCCTTTTTAATTTTTGTCTGTGGGTGGATTTGAAGTGTATGACAAGACTCATCTTCAAAGCATCAGGTGCGAAAGATCTCCGATTATCACTTAACACATTCTTGTAAAAAGAGAAGCCCCTTTGTACGTCACAAGATGTTATGGGTGCATATTTAAAATAATGTTTAATCACTGCTGTCGAGTATGCATTCATCTTGAAGTGTAGGTCTCCTGGTACCTTCTCCTCTAAGAACATTTATCTTGCACCGTCATTTTGATTAAGTACATTTTGAAGTTTCCGCTTTACACTGTCGCCAACTATTCCATGTGATTTTTGTAATGAAAGTTCAACCCTTGTTACAATTTCAATACTTGCATGGATTTGTAAGCTAGCACCTTCTAAACTAGTAATTGCACTTAATATAATTCCAATGTTGGACTTAGTATATGCCAGACTGTCTGACAAACTGTTGAAAAACAATTCCTGAACAATCTTGATAGAAGAGGCATCATCTTTGTTGAAGCCGTTAACAATGTTTTTGATAGTGGAGTAGTTTTTGCAATAATACACGGCAGCATCGAGCCACGTCTCCCACTTAGTAAGACCTGGCTGTGGAGGGAGTGTTGTCAAACGAGCTAACTCCTTGAAAGTCGCAACCCACAGTGGTGTGGTGCTTTCAAAAAACATTTTTTGATGTTAGATATCTATTTATCGACTTCAGGAAAATTTTCACGAATTTCTTCTGCCACCCTATGCAGAGCACGTGCAAGGCAAGTGAGGTGAATCATTCTTAAGGCCTTCAGCAGCTATTCCAGGTATCAAGCAGCATCAGTAAAAGAGAGAAGAACATTTTTGCGCTTAATTTCATCCTTCCACAAAATTTTTAGTGCATTATCAAAAAGAATCGTAATTGTTGAATGATTTGCTCCTTCTAAAACTTCTGAGGTTAGTAGAAAAATATCCCCAGGGCAATCAGCACAGAGGGTTCCAATATAAATCTACCTGTAGTGTCCTTCATCTCATCAATAGATATCAAAATCTTATTGTCTGCTACACTGTATTGTATTTGATTTAGAGTATCTTCGTAGCAATGCGTTAACTAGTTTTTTCGCAATGTTGATTCTGTAGGAACAGATTTCTTTGTGTATATCTCCAGGAAATTCTTGAAATGGGGATTGTTAACCTTGTTTAGAGGAATGTTTGTAGACACCATCATCTCACGAAGTTCCTTTGAAAAATCCAAACATCTGGCCATCGCTGAATATGTAATAGCCTTATCGATGTGTTGTTGTTTGACATTGCTGCTGTGTTTTGCCATGTTACAATGTCGTTGCACACTAAAACATTTTTGAGTCACAACTTTCACTTCACACACTTGCAAAATAGAACTAAACCGTCTATACAGAAATATTCTTCTCCATATTCCTTAACACAACTTTATAACTTAACACTCAGAGAAGACTTTTCCTTAGGCAAACTGGAATGTGTGCTGGGATACAATTCACTGTAAACTGACGCTGTGTAAGTGAAAGGAGGTTGAGGTTCTAATATTTGAACAAAGACAAGTGAGCGATTGCCAGAAGTAATTAGCTCACTGCTGGGATGGGTTTTTCAGGATT
This sequence comes from Anabrus simplex, assembly GCF_040414725.1. NCBI lineage: Eukaryota > Metazoa > Arthropoda > Insecta > Orthoptera > Tettigoniidae > Anabrus > Anabrus simplex. The sequence goes on from NC_090265.1 coordinate 1,405,524,043, forward strand.
ATTTCTGTCCCTACATGGAAGACTGGGTTTCCGAGTCCAGTGGGTGGGGTAAAAGGTGCAGTGAGGTGAAAGTGGGCACAGGAAAGGAATCAACAGACCAAGAGATTACATGGGACAAATATTGGGAAACAGATACACATCGTTAGTGCTCAGAAGTTGAGGAAAAGTCCTTTTTTCCTTAGTGTCCAAAGATGAGGCCCAACATAATATTTGTTCATTCTGGGTCATTGTAGGCCAGAAAATGGTTGGCATTTTTTTGTTGTCTTTTTTTTTTTTTTTGCCTTTTTCAGCTCTTTTTGATTATGGGTCCTTTTTTAGCCTTTTTATAGGTCTTAACAGCTTTTTTTTTTTGACCTTCTTTTGACTACATTTGTACTGCCCATTCTCAATTTGAATCATCATTAGTTCATCTATTACCTCTTAAACACCTTTTCTGCAGTAAGATAGAAAATGAAATGGAAATGAAATTAAAAAAAATGAAATTAATGCTTGAAAGGAGAAAATTCTGATGTTTCTGACGTGAGTGTTTTTGAAGAGGAAGATCTCACTTGCTTCAAGTATGAATGCTTAACACCCATTAATGTGAAGAGAAGTTTCTCGATGTTTTGCAACGTGCTGTCTGAAAACCAATTCCAATTTCTGTAACCCTCGTGTGGTTAAGCCAAATATGATTCCAGTTACTGTATACTAATGCCCATTGTGGGTTCGCTGAATTCATTCTAGGTGAAAAAAACACTTCATTCTAAATTCTGTAAGTACTTTTTCCTGACAAACGTGGAATTCCTTATTCTAAATTGTTAATCTAAAAATATATAATGTCTGAAAGAAGAATCATTTCACGCAAATATTTTTGCATTGTATGTTGCATACCGCCAGAATTTTTCATTTTGAAACATCATATTCCTTTATTAAATATGTAATTAAAACTAAAATTATGAATGAATTTGTATAGTATTTTTATGCCTTTTTGCCAGTGTTAGGTCCTTTTTTAGATATTTTTAGGTCTTTCTACAGGTCATTTTAGGCAAATTATAGGTCTATGGCTCCTGAGCCCTACACATCACTAATGCACCAGAGAGTGAGAGGTGTCGACTCAGTATTGTCTTCTTATGAACGTGCACCTTGTGAAGCCCTGCCTTAAATCAGTAATCAAGGAAGACTGCAATGATTTCACAGTAATCAATATCATCTCTAGCAACGTTGAAGGGCTACTGCTTCCTTGGAGCCATAAGTAAACCAATAATTTGTTGAATAGCCTGAGCACTGAAATATGATCAGACAACTCTTTTGCCTATTATAAAATATTTCCCTATGAAAACTACAGCAATTAGTTCCTTTCTCTGATGTAATCATCTCATTTTTGTTCTTAGCATTAATTATGTTTTGTTTCAGACACAAATGTCCAATATGTAGCAAAGCGTTTGCTCGTCTGGATCAGTTGAAGTTAGCACACATGCCAACTCATGATATTTCTCAACAGCAGTTTTCTTGCGAAATATGCACCAAGACTTTCAGAGTAAAGTCAAAGTTGAAGCAGCATATGATTCTGCACTCAGGTAAATATGTTGATTTTATCTATCTATCTATCTATCTATCTATCTATCTATCTATCTATCTATCTGTGAAGCAAGTAAGCTAGCTTGTAGTTTTTATATCATTGTTGATATAATGGACATAACCACAGAGCCTGCTGTTTTACGTGGTTCCAAAGCACAAGGACATAACTTTTCAGTTCAGGACTACCATATCCATTGGCCAAGACTTGAACCATCATTCATGAAGTCACTCAGGATTTTAGGTTGGAACTTTGAAATATTTTACCGGTAGTTACACAGCCAAATTTCTTTCATATACTTAAAAAAAATCAGTCATTGTCTTCATTTTTAATTTTTCTGTTTTATAATTACTTGTAATTTGTCAATCTTATTTGAGATGGAATTTATGGAAGAGATAAACACATCGTACCCATGCACATTGACTAAAAATAAAAGTTTTGCATATTTCCTTTGGAGGGAATTAAAATTCCATCTGTTTTGTACTGGACTGAAATGGAGACAAATAAACACCCAAATGCTAATTACAACTTTGAAATAATAAAAAGTTATTTTCTACTTAGAGAATTTTACAGAGATTGAAACAAGGGGAAACTAGATGTCTGGTTAGTCCAGTGAGTGTAATAAAACATTCCAATAAATCTCAAGTAACTTTCCTCATTTGGCTGTAAGCACATCAAGCCTTGCAGTATCTTGGTGGAATACAGTACCCTTTTTGGTCTCTTCTGCTGAATTGCCATATGTACACCTAAGCAGAGCAAATAATTCCTCTACCGAGCTCGATAGCTGCAGTCGCTTAAGTGCTGCCAGTATCCAGTAATCGGGAGATAGTGGGTTCGAGCCCCACTGTCGGCAGCCCTGAAGATGGTTTTCCGTGGTTTCCCATTTTCGCACCAGGCAAATGCTGGGGCTGTACCTTAATTAAGGCCACGGCCGCTTCCTTCCACTTCCTAGACCTTTCCTTTCCCATCGTCGCCATAAGACCTATGTGTCGGAGCGACGTAAAGCAAATAGCAAAAAAAAAAAAAAAAAAAAAAAAAATCCTCTCCTCCATTCCTTCTCTTTCTTTTCATGTCCCCTAAATTTCGCCTAGCTCAGCGGAGAAGCTTCGTGGAGCGTTCGGGTGAAATAAATGGACAAAGAATGATACATGTGTTTTCATTTCCACCTATTCGATACAAAGAGAGATCTTGTAATTAAAAATTAAATCTTGTTATATTAATTACGGGGACATGTTTAATCCCAAACCTGAAAGAGGAATAATCAGGTCCTGATTGCTCTCTTAATCGAAGTTCATAAGAAAAAATACAAATCTTAAAATGAGGTTACTGATGCAGGTGCTTGTTTAACATTAAAGTACTGACATAAGTCTAGAAGATGATAGACTGGGATGACTGTTGTTACAATATTCTTATAATAAAATCTTGTTAAAGCGTTACGATCATGGTTAAAACTGTGGTATCAAGCTGCATGACACAAGTTCTACAAGAAATATATTCCTTGGAGCGTTGAATGGAACCTGGTTAAATGTGCTAATTACTGGTTGAGGGTGTAAGAAGATAATTTGGGACATAAACAGCTTAATCTTTATAATGAAGTAGAAATGTGGTTTTTTGATCACTCCTAGTGGAGGATAAGAAAAAAGTAAAGCTGCTAGACTGTTTAAGTTGTTAAAGATGTTAATTTCGTATGTTAAGATAAGTCAACAGTCTTCTTTAATTATGCTGTAGATTCGAGGAAGGGTATTCGACTGTCTGTAATCGTATTTATCTTAGCTTGAAGGAGCGAAAGTCGAAAAGAATGCGCACATTTTTTGATGTTGATTAGAACAGCGGTGTAATGTCGGAACAAGAGGAGAGTAAGTACTTAGGAATAAGAAAAGAAAAGGTGGGTGTAAAAGAAAAAACTTACCCCATTACAAGTGATTATTTTCATTTTGACCGTATTGAAAATCAATTATTAAATGTTGAACATTAATTTATTGAACAACACTTAATAAAACTTACCCCTTCATCTGTAATGATGTATCAGTTAAAGAAAAGGTTAGTTAAAGAAAAAACAACGTTATGTGTATGTTCACTTTTCTCTTTGACTGTTATGGTGTTAATCAGTTGCTATGGTAGTGTTGGAATGACTGACACTTTAAGGTGGGTTTAAAAGTAAAAACGATGAGTGTATAATAACTTACCCCTTCGTCTGTAATGATGTAAATGATGTATGTTCGTTTATCTCTTTGACTGGTATGATGTTAATCAGTTGCTGTGGTAGCATTGGAATCACTGACACAAGTGTCAGAGACATAACGTCATGTCTCTTTTGCTTTTCTTTTGTTCCTTCATTATGTTTTAAGCACATTTTTAGCTTGTATTATGTAGATTACTTTACCCCCTATTTCACTGAAGTTGGCTCAAACGAGTCGAAACATGTTTGAATTTTATTGCTCCATCTAATGATGGATTTATGTTTTGTATTGAATTAGGAGGATACATTTAATTTTTCCTTTGTAAAGTGAAAACAGAACACATCAATACAGAATGATTCTAATATCTTGTAATAATAACATTAAGTTGCTTGCTTGTCACTGCGTTGGTGCAAATAGTTCTCAATAAATTAAATCAATATGTTTTAGTGTTCAACAAATGAAGTAAGTGGCACTCATATGGAAATAATTTGAAATAGCTTGCTGCCAGACCTGAAGTGCTCATATACAGCTACGTGTAGTTGGCACTACTCGCTTCATGTGACAAATTTAAACCTTTCTGTCACCCTCTCGCGATCTCCTTTCTCTTACCATCCCTGGCATGGTAACGCTATCTACGAGTTCCTCACAAGTAAGTTTGAAATAAAGGCTGCTTCCTGTTCAGGGTCTCCACAAGTAATCACAAGGACTGGAGCTTGCGCTATGGGGTCGCCTCCTCCTAAAGCACGGAGTTCATGCTCTGCATGGTGCTATATTCAAATATTCTGGTTATATAAAATGATGCTATTTGGACCGTGATCTGGTGATAAGGTACGTTCCTCCTGTACTCCGATGGAAAAAAAAAAATATTTTTTTCTCTTTTGAAAAATTGTGAGTAGCCAAAATTTTGTTATTCGTTGTTACGACCAGGTTCCTCCTTCGAGTGCGCTTTCTCTTGAATAAGTCTCTTTTGTATTTCCAGAAGTTCTTCTTTCTCCTTCCTTCCTTCCTTGGTAGTGTATGTCTTACAATGCCATGAATTTTCTCTAGTTGTCACTGCATTCCATACACTCTTTGTCCTTAGGTTTGGCCGTAGTCTCAGATTCGACCAAGTTTACTTCTTCTTCTTCATTCTCTTCATTTCCTGGAACAATAACCTCGTCTTCCTGGTCTTCCTACTCCATGTTGCCCTCATCCTCTTCTTCCAGTGCTTCACCGACCTGTCCTGCATCTCTTCAATCCTGATTTGCCCTGGTTGGTAATTCAACTTCAAATTCGCTGCATTAAATGTCTTCTTCACTGTACCATCCATGCTCCTCACTCCTCCTCCTCTTTTTGTTTTATGACCGTATAGGATCTCTGTAGACAGTTCATCGTTCAGGCCTGTCTCTTTGAAGGGATTGTTCGGGCTTTGCGGTCCTGCCAGTACTTCTTCAGATCCTCCGATCTTCGTGCCCTTTCCTCAGTTGAAAATGTGTGTGTTGTGGGTTTGTTTCGCGAACGGGTAAAGTGGAGGCTTGTATTGTTGAGTTATGTATTCAGTTTTATCTTATTTGTGGTAAGGCCTATTTCCTTCATATCCTCTCTTACTTCTCTGATCCATTTACATCCTATTGTGGTATTTTTTGAGACGAGATTGTGTTGTACTAGTTGTTTCAGAAGTCTTGATTCCTGCATCCTTATGGTATGTCCAAAGAATCCCAGTTTCCTCTTATGCATAATATTTTTAATGGGTTCTAGCTGCTTGTACATGACTTTGTTAGGTATTATATGTCACATCCATCTTTCTGATATTTTTTCTTGATGCAGGACCTTCCAATCCTCCTTTCAATTTTCTGAAGTCTGTCAGTCTTTGATTGTTTATTCAGGTGAAAAATTGTTTTTGATGCATAAGTAGTTTCCAGTTTTATAAATGTGTTGTAGTGTTTTATTTTTGCATTCATTGATGGATATTTCTTTTTGTAGATGTACCATGTTAATTTTTGTACTTTAGTTAATCCATTTGTTCTTGTTTGGATTGAGATTATTTCATTTAGGTTATGTGTTATTACTTCTTCAAGATATTTAAATTCAGTTACTATTTTGATTTTATTACCATTCAAGGTAATTTAGTTTAGTTGTGTTGGTTTTTGGGGCATAATGCTAAATCATCGGCAAAACCCAGGCAATTTGTTTTGATTTTTTGTCCAATCTTTATTTTTGGGGGACATTTCATAAACCTTTCCCTCACTACCATTTCTAGAAAACAATTAAATAATATTGGCGATAAGTTGATAACCCATCTCCCTGCTGTAATCCAGTTTTAATTTCAAATGACTCTGATATTTCAACCCTAAACTTCACTTTTGATTTGGTGTTAGTGAGAGTCAATTTTATCATGTTTATTAATTTGGGGTGTAATCCAAGGTGTCTTCAAATTTTAAACAGAGATTCTCTATGGATGCAATCGTAAGCCTTCTTGAAATCTACAAATGTTATCACCATATCTCTGTTTCTTCTCCTGTTATAGTCCATTATCAACTTAAGACTCATGATCTGATCAGGACAGTTCCTCCAGGGTCTCAAACCTCCTTGATATTCTCCTAGTTCTTTCTTAAGTTGTAAACTTATCGTATTAAAGATGATTATTGAAAATATTTTGTATGTTATGTCCATGAGTGAGATTCCCCTGTCGTTAGTAGGGTTGATTTTGTCTCCTTTTTTGTGCAGTAGGTGAATGAGGGCTGTTGTCCAGTGTTCTAGTAGTTCTTCTTTAATCCAGATAGAGACAAGTTGCTGAAGGAGGGCAACGTTTGCCGATCTTCCTGCATATATACCGATTTCCATGTTTTGAATTTTTGAGGTTTTCTCTTAAAACATAGATTTTGAGATAAGTTATGGTTTCTACACAGGTCAACTAGTCTCTCTCCATTTTAATTTGTAATCTTGTGTGGTGGCCATTTTCCGATGATGTCACAGTATTTTCTTTCTCTGCCTAGTTGAGCGTTGAAGTCGCCTATTAATAATATTACATGGTGTTTGGGGATATCATCTATAGTCTGGTCCAATAGGTCCCAAAATATTTCTGTTTCCTTGTGGTCTTTTGAGGAGTTGTTTTTATCATTAGTGGGATCATGGGCATTTGTTAAAATATAGATTTACCAGGCGAGTTGGCCATGCAGTTAGGAGCGCGTAGCTGTGAGCTCGCATCCGGGAGATAGTGGGTTCGAATCCCAATGTCAGCAGCCCTGAAGATGGTTTTCCGTGGTTTCCCATTTTCACACCAGGCAAATGCTGGGGCTGTACCTTAATTAAGGCCACGGCCACTTCCTTCCCATTCCTAGGCCTTTTCCCATCCCATCGTCGCCATAAGACTGATCTGTGTTGGTGCGACGAAAAGAAAAATAATAATAATAATAAAAAAATATAGATTTTATTAGGTGCCTTTAAGGTGAACGTTGAGTGTCATGCATACTGTGTTTTGAATTCTTGAACTGAGTTTATTATTTTAAGGCTGATCAAAAATCCTGTACCAAATTGTGGGACATTTTTCATCACTCTCTTCCTAGGTATACCTCTTTAAAGTCTGTACCCTTGAGATTCCATGGCATACTGGTCAGTGTTTCTCATTTCCTGTAATCATATGATAAGAACTGTGTGTTGGTCATTTATGTTGGTGATCACTTTTAGTGTATCGGTGTGCATGAGTGAGTTTATATTGTGTGTAGAGAAGTTGATTATATGCTTTGGTTTAATTCTTGATTTTGTCTCGTTCATGTATGTGGTACTAGGGTATTTCTGTGCCTCCGACTTCACGGAATCTTTTAAGTGGCAGCCCACCATATCCAAAGGCTGCCTTCTCTGAACTCTAGGTTCAGCCGGTGGAGTATTCCTTAAAAGACCTTCCATGGTTGACTGTCAAGGTGTCACCTGTGTGGGACTAGGTCCCAAATTACAACTCCTCACTTTATATGGATTGTTATGATACACATGGACAATTCGATGTGGGCCAATATACAATTCCGTAAACTTATGGCAAAAACGAGCAGGAGGATCTGAGCTAGTTGGTCTGTTCACAAGAACAAGTTCTCTGACTCTTAAGGGGAGATGGAAACGTTTGTTTCTCATTCTTTACAGTCGTTCCTGGGCTTGGCCTTAAGATGTTCTGCAGTCGTCCTGATGCATATTTCAGAAGATGGTCTCGGATCACTCGGACAAGGTATTGCTCCATGCCAGCGGCCTCCTCGGATATTCATTGCAATGTAGCACCAAGGGCATTTGTCCAGTGGACTCGTGACGCGTAGCATTAATACAATCCATGATAATAGGGATAACATCTAACCATTTCCAACGTTTGCAGGGAATAAAGATACAACAGTACTTTGCCGCTTCTCTCTTCTGGGTATACCTCTTTAAAGTCTCTACCCTTGAGATTCCAAGGCATACTGGTCAGTGTTTCTCATTTCCTGAAATGAAATGAAATGTCGTATGGCTTTTAGTGCCGGGATATATCCCAGGACGGGTTCGGCTCGCCAGGTGCAGGTCTTTCTAATTGACACCTGTAGGCGACCTGCGCGTCGTGATGAGGATGAAATGATGATGAAGACAACACATACACCCAGCCCCCGCACCATTGGAATTAACCAATTAAGGTTAAAATCCCCGACCCGGCCGGGAATCGAACCCGGGACCCTCTGAACCGAAGGCCAGTACGCTGACCGTTCAGCCAACGAGTCGGACATCGCATGATAAGAACTGTATGTTGGTCATTTATGTTGGTGATCACTTTTAGTGTACTGGTTTGCATGAATGAGTTTATATTGTGTGTAGAGAAGTAGGTTATCTGCTTTGGTTTAATTCTTGATTTTGTCTCGTTCATGTATACGATTGAAAATTGCCGACGAGAATTGCGAACCATGGTCACTCAGGATACTTTTAGGTTTGCCCATTGCTGGTTTGATCTTCAATCAATCAATCAATCAATCAATCAATCAATCAATCAATCAATCAATCAATCAATCAATCAATCACTACTGATCTGCATTTAGGGCAGTCGCGCAGGTGGCAGATTCCCTATCTGATGTTTTCCTAGCCTTTTCTTAAATGATTGCAAAGAAATTGGAAAATGATTGAACATTTCCCTTGGTAAGTTATTCCAATCCCTAACTCCCCTTCCTATAAACAAATATTTTCCCCAATTTGTCCTCTTGAATTCCAACTTTATCTTCATATTGTGATCTTTCCTACTTTTAAAGACACCACTCAAACTTATTCATCTACTGATGTCCTTCCACACTATCTTTCCACTGACAGCTCGGAACATACCACTTATTACATGTTATGAGTCTCATTATGATAGCCGTATTGGAGTACAGAATGTAAAAGTTTCAAACAAATGTATTAAAAAACCACTATTCCAATACTTTACAATCTTTAAGTTTAAGATACAAATATTACATATATGTTAAAATGAGACATGTTTCGCTTAGGCTTTGTAAGCATCTTCAGCCGTACTTAATCTAAAGCTAAGTCAGGGCCCTTAACTGAGTTCCTCATTAAAGTATAATACATGCTTTAATACAAGATAAAACAGTCATAAAAATATAATCTTTGGAGAAAGTGATGCTTAAATGCAACTAAAATTCAATAATGAACTTGTCATAGTATTATATGTACATGGAATGAATACTAGTGTTTGTCAAAAAAAAATACAAGTTGGTTATTTGTAGAACGAGACATAGTCATAATGATCTGACATACATTTGGATTGTACAAATTGTTTGATATTAATGAAGCGTGGAGTAATTAAAATATTGAAAAATAAATCTTCGGACATTGTTGATCAAGAATCAGGTACGTAGAATTACAGTAGAGTTTTTAACTCCAAGTGGTTGCGTGATAAGGTCAAAAGGCGCTTCAGTTGTGGCTGAGATTTGTAAACGACACATTCGTTATCATCGACAAACATCAGAATAACAGTGATAATATATTAATGTACCTCAATGACCTTGACAATAATATCAAATTCACTAAAGAAGACGAATCCAATAATTCTTTGAATTTCTTGGATTTAAATTTAACAAGGGCTAAGGATAAATTTATATTCCAAATTTACAGGAAACCTTCATCCGCTCCGTTGACTATAAAGAATGATTCTTTGCATCCACATTCTCATAAGCAGGCGACTTTTTACAGTTTAATTCACAGGGCTCTAAAAATCCCACTTTCTAATGCTAACAGAAAGAAAGAATTTGGTTACATTAAAGATTTAGCTGAACTCAATGGCTACAAACCAGATATGGTCAATAAAATTATAGGTAAAATCAAATTACAAGCCGCTTCAAAATTAACTCCCGAAAAAACCGAAAAAACAAGTTTTGCTGCTTTTACCTTTACTAACCTGACTGTATACCGTATAACCAATCCGCTAAAGAAATATGATGTCAAAATCGCGTATAAAACTCGTAACACGAATCGTAATATATTTTTTAACTCCAATACCGTAAATTCAATACATAATAAATTTTTGAATTCCGGAATTTATAGACTCAAATGCGCCTAATGTAATTTTACATATATAGGACAAACCGGATGCAGTTTCAAAACCAGATATTTGGAACATTAAAATGCTTCAAAACATAGAAAATATTCCGCTATGAGCAATCATATGAAGGATACCGGCTGTAACTTTACCACGATTGAACAAGACCTTCATATTATAAAACACGTCAACAAGAGTAAACTGATGACCGAGTTTGAAAATGCTTACATTTTTCTAGACCAGCATTATAACATTAATAGTAATCTAAACTATGTTCTTGACACAAATAGCCCATTAATTGAACAAATTCCTAAATTACTCACAGCCTTCAACAAAAATACAAATAATTTCATGAAAATATGTAATTATAAACACGTCAGCAATTTCCCTAATGGAATAGTAGCCACTCCCAAGCCACCGATTCACGCCACACCCCCTCCGCCCACTCCTAATGTCCTTAATACTCCGCCTACCTTCCCTCTCCTGATTCATTCTCCGCCTTCACAGACACACCTCTACAATACACGTAGCAGTAGAATAACAACTGCCAGATCGTCTCAAACAACCAACAAGGCTAGTTACCTCTCTGTCAACACTAAGGGTAAGCGTTGTTAAACTTCCACTCATTAATAGAGTGTTCTCTATATTTCAAAACTTACATTTATTTTCTTACATATTTCAGTTTTCCACACGCGCTACATTGCGAATTCCCCCACATCTAAGGCTTTATTGAACACCCTATTTGTTGAATCTACGCTAGACAGCTCACGACTACAATCTATTACAAAGATTATTCTAGAAGGAGACACAATACTTCTATACTGATGCTTCAAGCACCTTTTGACCTTATCACGCAACCACTTGGAGTTAAAAACTCTACTGTAATTCTACGTACCTGGTTCTCTATCAACAATGTCCGAAGATTTTTTTCGATATTTTAATTAATCCACGCTTCATTAATATCAAATAATTTGTACAATCCAAATGTATGTCAGATCATTATGACTATGTCTTGTTCTACAAATAACCAACTTATACTTTTTTAGACAAACACTAGTATTCATTCCATGTACATATAATACCATGACAAGTTCATTATTGAATTTTAGTTGCATTTAAGCATAGCTTTCTCCACAGACTAGATTTTTATGACTGTTTTATCTTGTATTAAAGCATATATTTACTTTAATGAGGAACCCAGTTCAGGGCCCTGACTTAGCTTTAGATTAAGTATGGCTGAAGATGCTTACAAAGCCTAAGCAAAACATGTCCCATTTTAACATATATGTAATATTTGTGTCTTAAACTTAAAGATTAAACTATTGGAATAGTGGTTTTTTAATAAATTTGTTTGAAACTTTTACATACCACTTAATCGAGCAGCTCGTCTCCTTTTTTTGTAACACTACTCTTTTGTCGGAAATCACCCACAACAAATCAAGCTGCTTTTCTTTGGATTTTTTCCAGTTCTTGAATCAAGTAATCCTGGTGAGGGTCCCATACACTGAAACCATACTCTAGTTGGCGTCTTACCAGAGACTTATATGCCCTCTCCTTTACATCATTACTACAACTCCTAAATACCCTCATAACCATGTGCAGAGATCTGTACCCTTTATTAACAATCGTACTTATGTAATTACCCCAATGAAGGTCTTTTCTTATATTAACACCTAGCTACTTACAATGATCCCCAAAAGGAACTTTCACCCCATCAATGCAGTAATTAAAACTGGGAGGTCTTTTCCTATTTGTTCTTAATCTGGTTGACAACCGCTCTGGTATTTGCCTCCTGGACTGGGCATAGGGTCACAAATTTTGAAAATACGTCCATACAGACTAAAATAAATTTTACACCTCCACGGGCTACTGGAAGACTCCCGTAGAAGTCAGTTGTGAATAACTCCCTTGTTTTGCTGGGTAATAATGCCTTAGGAGCTTGTTTCAACAGGTATGGGTTAGGTTTAATACGTTGGCAAGTGTCACTGTTTTCAGTACCTGTTGCACCATTCTTCGTAGTCTTGGCCACATAAAAGTTTCTTGTAACACAGACGTCATCTTGTCAATGCCTGCATGTCCGGTCGTATGGTGTCCTAACCAATTAAGGTCAATCTGGAATATAGGAGGTACCACAATACTTAATTTGGTGTGTGTGTCGTCTGTGAATTTATGTAAAATGTTATTGAAATAGTGGAAGGATGCTGCCTTCTTCTGTGCTTTGACGAAATTTGGAGTACCAGGTTCGAGTTTCCTCTTAAAATACTCAATCATTAACTGAGTTGGTGGATAGTTAAGTTGTTCTTGGCTGATATCCTGCGATTTCTCGATGATTCGCTGGTCTTCGTCATCCAATATGGTCAGGTTAATGTTTACTTTCTCTGTAATAGGATTCCTGCTTAAGGCATCTACTAGTATATTCAGTTTTCCTGGGCAGTGTTCCCTCGTATAGTCAAACTGTTGCACGTATAGACCCCACCTGCTGACTTTCACTCACCATGTTTGTCTTAAGAATGAAAGTTAGGGCTTTATGATCTGTTCTAATCGTTATGGGAAAACCGTACACATATTTTCACCATTGGCTCAGAGCTGGCATAATAGATAGCATTTCTAATTCAGTCATCGTATACTTCATTTCATGAGCACATAGCTTTCGACTCATGAACGCTAAATATGTTATCTTGTTTTCCTTTGCTGGCGTCTCCTAGTATAACACAGCTCCAATCCCGACATTAGATGCATCTGTTTGAGTAATAAATTTCCTGTCGAACGAAGGGTATCCCAGTTTTATGGATTTTGCTAGTGGTTGCTTGGTCTTATGGAAAGCCTCAGTGTGTTCTGACATCCATTTCCATTGGCTATTAGTCTTCAAAAGTTCCTGCAGTGGTGCTACCGTATCTGTGTTAGCAGGACAATGGTCTGCAAAAAGAATTGACATAGACCTATAAATTGCCTTATGTGCTTTATCCTGGTAGGTGTTGGAAATTGCTAGATAGCTTCTGTTTTAACTGGCTTTGGCCTAATCCCATTTCCATCTATATGTCCGAAAAATAAGGTACTTCTCTGGCAAAAGTGGGATTTTTCCAGGTTTACCTTAAAATTACTGTGGTTCAAATCAGCCACTAATAAATCTAGTTTCATGAAGTGTTCTTCCAGAGTTTTAGAGCTAAAAGTTATATTATGGACGTAGCGAATCATAAAGTCTTTCACCTCCTGGCTTAAATTTCTCTCTAGGGCTTGTATAAGCGTAGAACTAGAGATCATCACACCGAAAAGTAATCTCTGGAAAATGTAGGTTTGGTTGTTGAACTTGAAGCCAGTAAACATGTTTAATCCCTCATGTAAGGCGATGTGGTGAAAAGACGAGATTAGGTCAACGGTCAGATCAAAAATTAGATGGATGGCTTTTCCGGCGTTTGCTCTATTAACCAGCGTTTCGTCTTAGGTCTGACACTAGACTCTTCAGAGTGGGATGTGTCAGACCCTACCCACTGACGCTGGGGTGTATGCAGGTGAACTTATCAGAAGCTTATTTATGAAGCACAGTCTGATAACTGCATACGGGAGATAAAACTCCACAATGGAATTAATGCCCGCCTAGCAATTCCTAGCAATTCCCGTATGCAGTTATCAGACTGTGCTTCATAAATAAGCTTCTGATAAGTTCACCTGCATACACCCCAGCGTCAGTGGGTAGGGTCTGACACATCCCACTCTGAAGAGTCTAGTGTCAGACCTAAGACAAAACGCTGGTTAATAGAGCAAACGCCGGAAAAGCCATCCATCTAATTTTTGATCTGATTTTTGATATGCTCTATTGGTGGAAAAGAATCTAATTCCCTCCATGGGAACTTAGAATTTCCATTAGGTCAACGGTTCCGAAAAATTCTATTCCTCCGAACTTCTTCAATACCTCCTTAATTTAATGTTAAAAACTTCATATATTTGGTCTGTATTGAAAGGAGATTAACACAAAACAAAAGAGAGTATAAATGATCCACCTTATATCAATACAAATTATGTTGTTAATATAAAATCACAACATTTTTATTAGGGACCGGTTTCGATGTCTTTGGACATCATCCTCAGCCATAACAGGTTAAATGAACAAAGATATATATATATCTTACAATACAGAATATAAACCATTAATAATGAGATAATAATATAAAATGGGAGAAATATACAACATGATGCTCAAGAATCATTTTACGAAATGTACAAGTTAAAACTTGATGGTCAGATAATAAAATAGGAATGAAAATGTTATCACTAGTTTAAAAAGTCTTTGCCATTATGTGATGTCTAAAGGTTTTTGAGCATGGCATAAATAGAAATTATTTGACGTCTGAAAGTTGACATAAATTGTTGTTCCTCTGTGGAAAATTTTGTAACTTGGTAATGGCCTGTATCTCAGTTTTCATGAGATAAACATTGAGTCATGAGGTGGTTAAGCAAGTGGATCTTGTTTACAGTGTTGACATAAGTATGTCTAGTAAGACCAAAAAGTTCTCGATCCAATGCGGGACCTGAAGTGTAAGAAATTTTGATTTAAAATAAGTTGATGGAAAAGAGGGCATTACGTTAAAAGAATTTTAAAGTACAGGACTCACCTTGATCGGCTTGTTTGTACGGAGAGCGGAGAGGAACTGAAGGTTGAAGCTTACAGGGAGCATGGCACAGTGTTAAGGGAGGGAGAGGGGCAGGTCAAGAAGGAGGGGGGAGGGGCAATGGAAAGGGCGGAGTCAGGCGGACGTGGTAGGGAAGGATAGCATGATAATTTGTTATGTAAAATCTGATAGAACCAAATGTTTTCAGGGAGCTTGACACTGTTGAATACTGATATGAGGACATCAAATAAAATTCTAGGCTTTTTGGAAATGTCATTGAGATTCAGATTCGGATTGAAATATTGGTCCAAATGTATATAGCAGATCTCCGTAGTATCTAGCAAAGGGCCTTTGCTCAACGTATCTAAAATTGTTAAGTCGTGATCTGTTCCATTAAATTTGTGTTTGTAATCATGAATGTGCTGACCTACTGCAGAAAACCTGTTGTATTTGACAGCATTAAGGTGTTCTGCATATCTAATCTTAAAGTTCCTACCGGTTTGTCCGATATAAGAACTGCGGCAGTCATTACACTTGAACCTGTAAACACCTGACTTCGTGAAAGGGTTGGATTTATTAATTAAATTAGAATTGTGAAAAACATGCATGTTGCTGTTGTTAGTGCGGAAAGCAATGTTAACGTTATGCTTCTTGAAAATGTTGGTAACACTGTAAATGTTACGGTTAAATCCAACCGTTTCACGAAGTCAGGTGTTTACAGTTTTAAGTGTAATGACTGCCGCAGTTCTTATATCGGACAAACCGGTAGGAACTTTAAGATTAGATATGCAGAACACCTTAATGCTGTCAAATACAACAGGTTTTCCGCAGCAGGTCAGCACATTCATGATTACAAACACAAATTTAATGGAATAGATCACGACTTAACAATTTTAGATACGTTGAGCAAAGGCCCTTTGCTAGATACTACGGAGATCTGCTATATACATTTGGACCAATATTTCAATCCGAATCTGAATCTCAATGACATTTCCAAAAAGCCTAGAATTTTATTTGATGTCCTCATATCAGTATTCAACAGTGTCAAGCTCCCTGAAAACATTTGGTTCTATCAGATTTTACATAAGTTATCACGCTATCCTTCCCTACCACGTCCGCCTGACTCCGCCCCTTCCATTGCCCCTCCCCCCTCCCTCTTGACCTGCCCCTCTCCCTCCCTTAACACTGTGCCATGCTCCCTGTAAGCTTCAACCTTCAGTTCCTCTCCGCTCTCCGTACAAACAGGCCAATCAAGGTGAGTCCTGTACTTTAAAATTCTTTTAACGTAATGCCCTCTTTTCCATCAACTTATTTTAATTCAAAATTTCTTACACTTCAGGTCCCGCATTGGATCAAGAACTTTCTGGTCTTACTAGACATACTTATGTCAACACTGTAAACAAGATCCACTTGCTTAACCACCGCATGACTCAATGTTTATCTCATGAAAACTGAGATATAGGCCATTACCAAGTTACAAAATTTTCCATAGAGGAACAACAATTTACGTCAACTTTCAGACGTCAAATAATTTCTATTTATGCCATGCTCAAAAACGTTTAGACATCACATAATGGCAAAGACTTTTTAAACTAGTGATAACATTTTCATTCCTATTTTATTATCTGACCATCAAGTTTTAACTTGTACATTTCGTAAAATGATTCTTGAGCATCATGTTGTATATTTCTCCCATTTTATATTATTATCTCATTATTAATGGTTTATATGCTGTATTGTAAGATATATATCTTTGTTCATTTAATCTGTTATGACTGAGGATGATGTCCAAAGACATCGAAACCGGTCCCTAATAAAAATGTTGTGATTTTATGTTAACAACATAATTTGTATTGATATAAGGTGGATCATTTATACTCTCCTTTGTTTTGTGTTAACCTCCTTCATTGACGGTGCATGGTCGTATTCGAGTACTAGTCTTCTGTTTATGACTGGTGCATTCAGGCATACTTAGACTGAACTCTTGGGCTTAGGCACTGCAAAAATAGCATTCAAATACGGCGTAGCTGATTTAACAATTATGTCATTCCATTCCATTTCTTCAATGATCACCTTAACGTGTGGGAATAGCTTTCCCTGAATGGATACAATTTACTCTTGAATGGTTCCCAGCTGTTGAATACAATTTTATATTCATAATTTGGAATTTTCCCAGGTTTACATCCAATAACTGACTCATGTCGCTCCAATATAGCTCTAAAGTTTCCCACGGTTTTCTTCGTTAATATGAGCTTCTGCTAATTTTCTGGGTAGTAGGTTCCTAAATTTATCCTTTGCCTGGCTTTCTTCTAAGTTGGCTACCATTGCTTCAAAATCTTGAAAAATTTCTGGGTGGTTCTCAAGCCAATTCAAAGTCCAACTCGTTGGCTGAATGGACAGCGTACTGGCCTTCGGTTCACAGGGTCCCAGATTCGATTCCCGATCGGGTCGGGGATTTTAACCTTAATTGATTAATTCCAATGGCTCGGGGACTGGGTGTTGTAGCGTATTCAACATTAGAAATCATCCTAGGTAGGGCCCTCACCTTCACAGACATGCAGGTCACCTAATAGGCCGTCTACTAGAAAAAGACCTACACCAGGCCTCCCCGGAGGCCATACGCCATTATTATTATAAGCCGATTCGAAGAGATGTTGTCCCACTCCTTTTCCCATGCTCAGCTACTGTAGTCCAAATTTTTTCTTCCAGATTATGTGTCTCCGGTGGATTCAATTGAAACTCTTCGCTGACATGAGGTGTCTGAAATTTAATGCAGTTGTTGCCAATATCAGTAATAGCATTATATTCCCTGAGGAAATCCGCTCCTAATATCAGATTGTACTCCATCTTCAGCAGTATTATGCAAGGGTGAGACATCACAGATTCTTCTATTTCTATGTCGAAAAAGCCTGTTCCTTGCATACAGTCATCTTGTCTGGGATTATGCCTAGTACTTTCAATTTCAAAATAGGTATCACCAGGACACGAACTTGGAATTGCAGCTCTGTTAATAATGCTCAAGAAGCTATGCTTACAGTCGCGTCTGTGTCCAAAAGCAAATAAATACAGATATAGTTAATTCTCGTGCATTTTAATGAATCCAGAGAGATGCACACAAATTGCAGTCACTTGTGTACACCGTTTTATTTACAATTATTTACACGTTACACATCAATAAACCACAATTTTTAACAACTGCCAATCACGAAGAATCAGAAGACTAAGACTGTCATTTGAAACAGTTGACTGCTGCTTTAGGATGTCGGCATAAACACGAGTTCACAAAAACAATTCCTGTTAAACAAAAACTCAACTCCACCATCAAAACTGTCTCCTTATATACACTGACTGACAGAGCAAATGCAACACCAAGGAGGAGTGGTTCGAAAGGGATGAAAGTTGGGGAAAAAACAGAGACGGCACGGACGAATAATTGATGTTTATTTCAGACCGATATGCAGGTTACACAATGCGCACGGCATCGACTCAGTAGGATGTAGGACCACCGCGAGCGGCGATGCACGCAGAAACACGTCGAGGTACAGAGTCAATAAGAGTGCGGATGGTGTCCTGAGGGATGGTCCTCCATTCTCTGTCAATCATTTGCCGCAGTTGGTCGTCCGTACGAGGCTGGGGCAGAGTTTGCAAACGGCGTCCAATGAGATCCCACACGTGTTCGATTGGTGAGAGATCCGGAGAGTACGCTGGCCACGGAAGCATCTGTACACCTCGTAGAGCCTGTTGGGAGATGCGAGCAGTGTGTGGGCGGGCATTATCCTGCTGAAACAGAGCATTGGGCAGCTCCTGAAGGTACGGGAGTGCCACCGGCCGCAGCACATGCTGCACGTAGCGGTGGGCATTTAACATGCCTTGAATACGCACTAGAGGTGACGTGGAATCATACGCAATAGCGCCCCAAACCATGATGCCGCGTTGTCTAGCGGTAGGGCGCTCCACAGTTACTGCCGGATTTGACCTTTCTCCACGCCGACGCCACACTCGTCTGCGGTGACTATCACTGACAGAACAGAAGTGTGACTCATCGGAGAACACGACGTTCCGCCATTCCCTCATCCAAGTCGCTCTAGCCCGGCACCATGCCAGGCGTGCACTTCTATGCTGTGGAATCAATGATAGTCTTCTGAGCGGACACCGGGAGTGCAGGCCTCCTTCAACCAATCGTCGGGAAATTGTTCTGGTCGATATTGGAACAGCCAGGGTGTCTTGCACATGCTGAAGAATGGCGGTTGACGTGGCGTGCGGGGCTGCCACCGCTTGGCGGCGGATGCGCCGATCCTCGCGTGCTGACGTCACTCGGGCTGCGCCTGGACCCCTCGCACGTGCCACATGTCCCTGCGCCAACCATCTTCGCCACAGGCGCTGCACCGTGGACACATCCCTATGGGTATCGGCTGCGATTTGACGAAGCGACCAACCTGCCCTTCTCAGCCCGATCACCATACCCCTCGTAAAGTCGTCTGTCTGCTGGAAATGCCTCCGTTGACGGCGGCCTGGCATTCTTAGCTATACACGTGTCCTGTGGCACACAACAACACGTTCTACAATGACTGTCGGCTGAGAAATCACGGTACGAAGTGGGCCATTCGCCAACGCCGTGTCCCATTTATCGTTCGCTACGTGCGCAGCACAGCGGCGCATTTCACATCATGAGCATACCTCAGTGATGTCAGTCTACCCTGCAATTGGCATAAAGTTCTGACCACTCCTTCTTGGTGTTGCATTTGCTCTGTCAGTCAGTGTATGTTGCTTGGCAAGGCTTCTAGAACGATATGTCACAAGTTATCTTCTCGTAAATTCTGGAGTGCCTAATAGCTTAGTTACAATGTAAGGAAGGTTCTACATAGTTCTCATCGTACATCAATCAATACTGATCTGCATTTAGGTCAGTCACCCAGGTGGCAGATTCCCTATCTGTTGATTTCTTAGAATTTTTAAAAATGATTTCAAAGAAATTGGATATTTATTGAAATTCTCCCTTGGTAATTTATACAAATCCCTAACTCCCCTTCCTATAAACAAATATTTGCCCCAATTTGTCCTCTTGAATTCCAACTTTATCTTCATATTGTGATCTTTCCATTCTTTAAAGACACCACTCAAACTTATTTGTCTATTAATGTTATTCCATGCCATCTCTCCACTGACAGCTTGGAACATACCACTTATGATATAAATGTTGATTCCCATAGGGAATCTGAAATATTTGTCCCGAATGAGTAAATTTTTGGTAATGAGACAAAGTCTCTCACAGTGCATTGGCACTGTCGGTGGCTCCAAGTAGCCTACGCAGTGGCCTCCACGGTATGCACTAGCCATGCATCTTGGTAGGTGTGCTAGGTACCAACTGATGAGCCCAACCTAGCACACAGGGGGCAAAACGCTGGCAACCAGGAATGAGTTAGCTGGAAAATTTGTAATGCCCAATAACGGACCATTTATTATACATACCACTTAGACGAGCAGCTCGTCTTCTTTCTCCCAAGTCTTCCCAGCCCAAACTTTGGAACATTTTTGTAACCCTACTCTTTTGTCGGAAATCACCCAGAACAATTCAAGCAGCTTTTCTTTGGATTTTTTCCAGTTCTTGAACCAAGTAATCCTGATGAGGGTCCCATACACTGGAACCATACTCTAGTTGGGGTCTTACCAGAGACTTATATGCCCTCTTCTTTATATCCTTACTACAACCCCTAAACACCCTCATAACCATGTGATCATCGTCATAAGACCTATCTGTGTCAGTGCAAAGTAAAGCCACTAGCAAAAAAAAAAAAAGTAATAACCATGTGCAGAGATCTGTACCCTTTATATACAATCCCATTTATGTGGTTACCCCAATGAAGATCTTCCCTTATATTAACACCTAGATACTTACAGTGATCCCCATAAGGAACTTTCATCCCATCAACGCAGTAATTAACACTGAGAGGACTTTTCCTGTTTGTGAAACTCACAACCTGACTTTTAACCCCATTTATCATAATATCGTTGCCTACTGTCCATCTCACAACATTATTGAGGTCATTTTGCAGTTGCTCACAATCTTGTAACTTATTTATTACTCTATACAGAATAACATCAACTGCAAAAAGCCTTATCTCTGATTCCACTACTTTAGTCATATCATTTACATATATAAGAAAACATAAAGGTCCAATAATACTGCCTTGAGGAATTCCCCTCTTAAGTATAATCATAGTTTTATAGAACGTATAATACATAAGTTTAAACACCGACCTAGAACCAATTTACAGAAAGAAAAAACTAAATCAGAAACATATGCAACCTTTACATTTAACCCTGACATTTACTGAGTAACAAACATATTTAAAAAGAAAAATACTAATATCTCCTTCAAGACCAATAGCAGAAATCTTGATATTTTCCATAACTCTAGCCTTGTCAACGTTTCCAACCCTTTCGATAAGTCAGGCGTTTACAGATTTCACTGCAACGACTGTACCAGCCTATACATTGGGCAAACAGGGAGATCCTTCAAAATCAGATATAACGAACACGTTAATGGTATCAAATACAAAAAGATTCTCAGCAATAGGACAGCATACACACGACTACAAACCAGCTTCTACGGCATCAACGATGATATAGACATCGTCGAAATAATGAATAATGAACTTCTGTTAGACGTAACGGAGCAATATTTCATCCTGTTGGACCAATACTACAACCCTAATTTTAATCTTAATTATATATCTGAAAAGTCTACTATCTTATTTGATATACTTATTTCAGTTATTAACAATCTTAAAATTCCAAAAGATCAATCAATATATAAAACAGTATGCAACACGCTGGCTTACTACCCCTACCGGAATCCCCCCCCCCCCGATTTGTGTTCTCCTGTTACTGCGACCTCCCCTCCCCCTACCTGATGTCCCGATTCGCCGCTGATGCAGTTCCTCTTTAACTCCTCGCCCGTGAACATGGTGCTTCAGGTGAGTTTTCATCTTCTATTTGCCTAGCACTTTTCTTGGTCTCTGTTTTCGTCACACTAACACGAAGTTCAAATTTTTCTTTTAGGTCCGTTTGATTTGAGATCTTTCCAGATTCACGATTATCCACCTGAAAATAGTGTATTTTCACAAAATCTCATCTGTCAACTTACGGCCTCAAGTTTACCTCACATTATTGAATATAATACTGAAATATAGGACTAAAACTATTGAGACACTACTAAGTCAAGCTGTTTCAGTGATTCCACGCAAGATATATGCCATTAAATCTTTTAATCTAACAACAAAATAATCCAAGCAATATAGATGGTTCATTGATCATAATCCATGAGGAACTGTTTTTTATACAAATTGGTCTATAAAATGGTCTTCTACTTATTTACACTGTATAACAATGCTCTAGAACAAAACTAGCTGGTAGTGTATTCTTGTAAAGATCTCTCATAACAGAATGTTTAAAAGGTTTTATATATCGCTTCAAGGCCAGTTATATATTTGTAACACCTATTAAGATATAATTAAAAAAGGAAATTTTATCTGAAAGTTGGTGCTTTAATTAATTTTGTGCATAGTTACAAACACCTAACTATGCTAGGAGATATACATGTACAAGACTGTATATAGAACATTTTATGTCTTTTCTAGA
Source organism: Anabrus simplex (assembly GCF_040414725.1). Lineage (NCBI taxonomy): Eukaryota > Metazoa > Arthropoda > Insecta > Orthoptera > Tettigoniidae > Anabrus > Anabrus simplex. The sequence continues at coordinate 1,405,546,543 of NC_090265.1, forward strand.
ACCTTATAAGGAGGTATTTAGTCTTTGTTTTTCAACTATCCAAATGTTTTATGATATAATGCAATTGTAAATAACAAACTTATTTTAGAAGGTTCTGTGTTTGTACATACATATATTATAAATATTCTAATGAAACTAGTTAAATATCCTTGTTACTTCCTCCTAGGCTGATGATGGCAAATAAAATTGCCAAAACCAGTACCGAAAATGACAATAAAAATGTGACGTTTTAATTGCTTCACATTTTTTATAGTATTGAACTGGTGGAAAACCCTACCCTTATCTTTGATAGTAAATCTTGTTTGAATACAGACCAATAATGAAATTTTTGATGTTAAACTAACTGCTAAATGCATGGACCTGTCTATTGTAGTTAACATTTGCAGTGATTCAGAACCTAATACCTGATATATTTTAGGTCATGTCCTTATTAGTAGAATGCAAGGTAATCCTAGACTTTGCAGCTGATGAAGTCTTTTTGGGAAAAGACAGACATTTGAGCATTGCCTGGCACGACAGAAATCTCCGGACTCACAATGATGTGGAAGTCGATGTAGACCTGGGAGATATCCAGTTAACGCATCTCCAACCTAGTGAAGAAGAGGAGCTGAGACACGCCTTGAAGGACTTTCTACGAGCCGTAGAAGTCATTGCCAGTAAAATAGGATGGACTACCACTGTAACGCACACCATTGAATGCAGCACTTCCTCACCCATCAAGCAACACCCATATCCAATCAACCCGGGTAAGTGCAACTTCTTCAGTCAGAAGATTAAGAGATGGAAGGGCAAGGTCTTATCGAACCCCTTACATCCAGTTGGGCTTCATCTATCGTCCTACCGAAGAAGATGATGATGATGTTGATGAAGAAGAAGAATTGGGAGTATCGACAGTGTGTGGACTTCTACAAGTTGAACGAGAAGACTGTTCGTGACGCCTACCCCATGCCTGGCCTGAAAGACACATTGAAATAAGTAAGTGGATCTAGGATTTTCAGCACACTGGATCTCAACCCCGGATACTGGCAAGTGGAGGTCAAGGAAATTTCTAGGCCACTGACCTCCTTTATGACACGGAGAGGATGAGGAGGAGGGTGATGAATTATTATTAGTATTATTATTTTTCTTAAATTGTACATGTGCAATTTAGGGGTGGTAGATATAGAAAGGGCCAGCCCCACATACACGGAAGTGCCTCCATCCCCACATGTATCTGTACATAAATTCTACTGAATATTTACTGAATATATGGGATTGTACCATTTTACAGTAATGCCTCTTGGATTGAAGAATGCTCCTGCAAACTAGATAAGGTTTTGTCATGATATATTGGATATTTCTGCCAAGTGTATCTCGACGATATCTTAATCTACAGCAAGAATTTTCATGAACATCTTATACATATGAAGAAAGTAGTGGAATGACTTGCCAACTGGAGAAGTGCCACTTTGCCCAGTCTCACGTAGAATATCTTGGCCATGTCCTAGCATCTGATGGCTTAGAAAGGCAATACAACTCACCAATCTACTCCATAACAACCGCTCATTCCGATGGACCAGCAAGGAAGAGGCAGCATTCCAAGGCATTAAGGCTGCGATATGCAATGCTCCCGGTCTAGCCCATCCCAACCCTCAACGGAAGATGTGCCTTCAGACATATGCAGGCGATTCCGGCTTAGGGGCAGTGTTATCCTGGAGAGGAGCAGCGGAAGGGATATCACTGAGCAACTGGAGAAGAATAAAGCTATCGAAGAAGCTAAACGCCAGTTGACCAAGCGACAAGTACATCAGTTTTTTGGCTTGTGTGGATGGTATAGCAGCTTCGTGCCACACTTTAAAGAGAAGACAAAACCACTCACCTATCTACTCCATAACAACTGCTTTTACGATGGACCAGCAAGGAAGGGGTAGCATTCCAAGGCATTAAAGCTGCGATGTGCACCGCTCCCAGTCTACCCCATTCTGACCCTCAGCGGAAGATGTGCCTGCAGACAGATGCCAGCGATTCCAGCTTAGGGGCAGTGTTGTTCCAGGAGAGGAGTGACAGCGGAAGGGACATCATCGAGTATGCCGACAGAAAGCTATCTCCCACTTAACAATGCTAGTGCACTGCCGAGAAGGAAGCCTTAGCCATGGTGTGGGCCATGGGCAAATTTAGGGACTACTTGGAGGGAAGGAAGTTTCAGCTGTACACCGATGATGCAGCTCTCAAACGTTTGAACTCAGTCTCTGGTTCAAAATCTACACTGATGCGATTGGCTCTGTTAATCGCAGAATTTGATTTTGATGTGTGTCACGTCCCACGATCAATAAACATAGGAGCAGACAGTTTATCTAGGCACCCGGCGATGGAACTTGAAGCTAGGAGCACCATTGTCAAGAGGGAGTTCCCACAAAAACACCAGAGCAAACCCAGTGAACCTGTTCTTACGATCATCAAGAAGGAACTTGATCTTCGAGTAATCAAGCAATGGCATAAACAAGACAAGCCCTGTAGAACCGTGACACAGTGGATTAGGAGGCAGAACACCGATAGTCAACTCATCTCGAGGAAATTCAAGATGTGCTACAAGAACTTCCGGGTTGATGGAGGACTCTTAATGTACAGATCTCACCTCTCCGACATGCCTGCAGTAGTGGTGATCCCTAGACAGCACACGACGGACATCCTCGAGAAGTTCCATGACAGCACTGAAGCTGGGCGTCCAGGAGGTGAAGAGACCTATTAGTCTATCCAACGAAGATTCTTCTGGGTCAACATGTGGAAGGAAATAATTGATTATGTGAAAGGGTGCTACATCTGCATATGCACCAAGGCAAGGAACAGGAAGGCAGATTCCAGTCAGTGAGGAAGACGGCCGCAACGCCCTTGGGAGGTCATAGTCCTGGACTTGATGAGTTCTTACCCTAGAACACCACGGGGTAAAACAGGACTCCTAGTAATCACTGACCTCTTCACAAGATGGATTAAAGCCTTTCCGTTACTAGAAGCAATGACGGGACACATTACCAATCTTCTATATGATGAGGTATTTAGCTGCTACGGTTATCAACGGTGCATTCTATCAGACAACTGGATGCACTTCACATCAAGAAAGTGGCAGCAAATGGTGACTGAATGGGGTGTGGAACACTGGACCACCCCTATCTACAACCCAAGGGCCAATTCAACAGAACGAGGGAACCAGGAGCTAAAAAGTATGCTACAGGTCCACCTAATAGACAAGGAACATCAACTGTGGGACTGTCAGATAATGCAGTCACTCTTTGCCCTGCGACAACGCATCAACCATGTCATGGCTATTGCCCAGCGGAGCTGTTCCTTGGTTGACAGCTATACGGCACCAGGGATAGGGAGATTCATCCACCACCCACTTCTGGTCAAGATGATGCAGCTGTTTCCCTAGCAGAGTGACAGCATAAACAGCAGCAGGACATCAAGGAAAAGTAAGCATTGGCCGAGAAGAAATCCCTTACCCAGGCGAAGGCTCAAGATGTCTAAGAGACCCAGATTTTTCTACCAAGCTAACAAGTACTGCGACGTAACCACTCTGTCAGTAATAAGATTGGAGGGTTTTACGCAGGTCTCACACGTAAGAGGGTTGGTCCCGTCGAGGTTGATAAGCAGCTGGACCATGGTGTCTACTTACTAAAACTAACCGTCCTGTCACGGTCCATGTATCAGAATTGCGGTGAGTCAACCCAACCGCTGCACATACAGAGTAAGCCTGGTACTGCCACGGGTCTACCTGGAGGAGAGGCTAATGATGACGGGGCACAATCTGGTCATGAGGAGGAGAACACATCGACTAGCACCAAGGAGGAGGCTGGTGACGAAGCGGCACCGGCCCCCTACATGGCACGGTCCGATCAAGAGGACGAGAGCACATCCGGTGACGTCGAGGAGGAGAGGAGATATATTCTAGGACCAAGGCAAAGTCGACGAGTTTGATAGACTGTTGAAATTGTTTCAAGTTTGTTTGTTTGTCCAGCCCTTGTTCCGTTTTTATGACCGGATGCTCGTCCTGACGTCAACCTTTTAGAGGAGTTAATGAGATGAAATGAATGACGTGATGTATAATAGTAGGAAGGGAGAGGGTGAAACCCGGTGCCGGCACATAGCCTTCTCCTGTTGAATAGCACCAGGGGGTCTGCTCAAGGCTTAACGTCCTAATCCGATGGACGAATCACCATCAACAGCATCATATGCCCTCACTCCATATGAGCACTGCAGGGAGGTTTGGAATTTAATCCAGGCTTTTGGCACACAATCTAGTGATTAGAAATTGTATACCACCACCTCCCCTACCCTGCCAGCCAACATTCTGATGGTGATGGTGAAATTTTTTCGACCAACAGGACTCGAATCGGCTAACCAAGTTGTCAGGCCATTTAGACTTCAACGCCTTAACGATCATGGCCACTAGGCAGACTTTGAAATTGTTTCAAGTTATAGGGGCGATATTGATACAAGTGTGTAATGGACTAGTATAACGTGGAAACAATTCTATAAACCTTTGGGTAAATAGTGAAAATATCAAGCTCGATTGGTAGGTGTTGTTATTATTATTATTACTTGTGAGGTGTGGCTACTATACGCTGGTATTTCGATTTATGAAGTTGTTTACATCTATTATTATTATTATTATTGTTATTGTTGTTATTATTATTATTATTATTATTATTATTATTATTATTATTATTATTATTATTATTATTATCTACGTAGTTATGTATGACAGGTTGTCAGTATGGATTTTATTTGGTACAAATCATGGTTGTATCATTTATTATTGGTATGTTGTATGATCTGTCTCGTTTAACAGAACATGTGGTGTTATGTCACAATACTTCTGCTGTATGTTTATTAATACGACTTTATTTTCGTAAGAACACTTAATTAATAGTACTGTATATAATTTATTATTACATGTAAATATGATGAATATATCTGATGTAATGTTGTGCAACACAGGGTAAGAGTCTAGAACAATGCACCTTTGTTCTGATGTTTTACAGAATGTTCTATTAATTTGTATATTAGTTGTTGGAGACTTGAGAAGATATGAGAAAGCATGTTGTGTCATACTTTTCTGGAAGCCTGGCCAGGCATGGTATATAAGGGACAGTCTTGGATCGTTTAGTCAAGTTGTTAGTGAGAGTCGTTAGTCGAGTTAAGTATGTGAACTCATGTTGCGGTTTTGCTGTTGAAGTGGTTATGTTGTGTGTTCCGTACTTGATTGACATGCTAATGTGGCAGTTGATTGAGTTCAAGATGGTGGTTCATTTGATGTGCAACTATTAATGTGTATGAAAATGAAAATCCACAGCATGTTTCCAGTCATTCAACCGGGTCAGGAATGGAATGAATGAAGCCCCATCTAGCGGTGAGGATAGCAATTGTGCCGGCTGCTGAAGCCTGTCGCACTCCTCTGGAGCAATGATTAATGCATGACAGATGAAATGAAATTATATTGGAGAGTGTTGCCGGAATAAATTATGAAAGGGAAAATCAGAGTACCCGGAGAAAAACCTGCCCCGCCTCTGCTTTGTCCAGCACAAATCTCACATGGAGTGACCGGGATTGAACCACGGAATCCAGCGGTAAGAGGCTGGCACACTGCCGCTTGAGCCACGGAGGATCCATTAATGTGTATATAATTTGTAAATAAAACAGTGAACACAATTGACAACATCTCGTGTGTGCATCTTTCTGAATACGATAGGGTCATGAGGATCCACAGGCGTGGTCTGTTTATGAACCCTATGCTTACAACAGGGATAGGTGCTTGTCATGGATTTGCCCCATGATCTACTACAGGATATGAGGTTTGATGTCAAGAAAACGTTGCCCAGTCTAGCCACTAATATCAATAACAACTTCCCAGCAGGCATTTGTAAACAGGTCAGGGATTTAAAAAGAAAAATAACAGAGAATAATCTTATTATCACTAAGGCGAATAAGGGGTAAAATACTGTAATCATGGATAAAACTGTATATATCACAAAAACAGGAGCCTTTTTTTCTACACAAGTTAACAAAGATCCTACAGTAAACATCCAAAGGAAATTTAAAACTTTACTTAGGAATTCCTCCTTCCTACTTAATGAAAATGAGATCCAAAAACTATTGAATATGAATCCAGGGCTTCCTACCGCTCATGTGTTGCCTAAGATACACAAGGCTGGGGTCCCCATTAGACCTATCATTAATTTCAGAGAAAGTCCTACCTATGGCACTTCAGTATTTATTCATAAGTTTCTTAGTAAATATTATAAGTTTCACAACAATTCTCCCTTGAGAAATTCATCAGATTTTTACAAAAAACTTAAAGACTTCCAAATTTCTTCTGATCATATGATGTGGTCATATGATATTAAGGATATGTATTCTAATATTTTTCTAATATTCCTACCATTGATTCCATTCATATCATATGTAATAACTTACTTAGTCAAAATTGCCTCAGTAAACTAGAAATAGATAATTTCCTCAAAATACTGACTTTCGTTTTAAATAACAAGTTCTTCACTTTTAACATATTTCACTAGGAAGGTCCACCAATGGGTGCCTCAGCCTCAGGTATCTTGGCAAACATTTACTTGAATCATCTAGAGCACTCCAAGATCTTGGGGAAAATACCAGGCCTTAAGATTTGGTATCGTTATGTGGATGTGGCCTAAAATCCCACACAGTGCACCGGCGAAAGTGTTGAACATTCTTATATTTGATGATAGCCAGGTGAGGGGAATTGCAAAGGAAATAAACAGTGAAGATATTGCAGCATCGACCGTCATCTAACCTGAGGCCCCAATGAAGAACGTACTGGAAAACATGGAGCAGGCAGCAAGAAATCTCGGAACTCGTGATGTAGTAGTGATCATCAGCAGGACGAATGACGTAGCTCACAACGACACTAAGAATGTCATTTCTCAACTTAAAGGTACACTAGGTAAGCTGACTCACACTAACATCTTTGTAGTGAACGTGCCCCACAGATATGATTTGATTAGAGACTCGTGTGTGAACATTGAAGTGGACAAAGTTAATACAGATATGGTTAAAACTTGTAAACATTCTCGTAATAGTCAGGTAATTGAATGCAGCAGTTTCGAGAGACACTGTTACACAAAGCATGGCCTCAGTGACATATCCTGGAATCTCCACTGAGGCATGCAACTAGTAACCATGCAGTTAACACAATGTATTAAGTAAATTTCAATTCTACTCACCCTAATTACATGTAAGTGAACTCGAGCCAAACAGTTTTACTGTAAGTTCCTGGATTGAACGTGCGTACACAATTCTTGTTTTCTATTTTTAAATTTACGAGAGTCCGCCTCTGTGGTGTAGTGGTTAGTGTGATTAGCTGCCACCCCCGGAGGTCCGGGTTCGATTCCCGGCTCTGCCACGAAATTTGAAAAGTGGTACGAGGGCTGGAACAGGGTTCACTTAGCCTCGGGAGGTCAACTGAGTAGAGGTGGGTTCGATTCCCACCTCAGCCATTCTGGAAGTGGTTTTCCGTGGTTTCCCACTTCTCCAGGCAAATGCCGGGATGGTACCTAACTTCAGGCCACAGCCGCTTCCTTCCCTCTTCCTTGTCTATCCCTTCCAATATTCCCATCCCCCGCAAGGCCCCTGTTCAGCATACCAGGTGAGGCCGCCTGGGCGAGGTACTGGTCATCCTCCCCAGTTTTGTCCCCGACGCAGAGTCTGAAGCTCCAGGACACTGCCCTTGAGGCGATACAGGTGGGATCCCTCGCTGAGTCCGAAAAGCCGAGGGAAAAGCCAACCCTGGAGGGTAAGCAGATTAAGAAGAAGGAGAAGAAGAAGATTTTTTTTTGCTACGGGCTTTACGTCGCACCAACACAGATAGGTCTTATGGCGACGATGGGATAGGAAAGGCCTAGGAGTTGGAAGGAAGCGGCCGTGGCCTTAATTAAGGTACAGCCCCAGCATTTGCCTGGTGTGAAAATGGGAAACCACGGAAAACCATCTTCAGGGCTGCCGATAGCGGGATTCGAACCTACTATCTCCCGGATGCAAGCTCACACCCGCGCGCCTCTACACGCACGGCCAAATCGCCCAGTAAAGAAGAAATATACGAGGGAAGGTAGAGGTCTCCCGGCTTGAACTATTTGAATCTTTTCATCAAACGAACGGCCAGTAAACTGATTTACAATTATATCTGTTTTAGACTCATCTATCGTTAATACCACAATAAGCGCAAAATATAATAAAAGACCGAAAACGACGAATAGCACAGGAACAGCACACACAGAATGAACTCACTAATCAGCAAAACACACAATGAATTAACTCACTAGTTAGCCACAACTGAAGCACTGGAGTAAAGTCACCTCAGTGGCATTGGTCAGTTTCGTCATGTTGGGTTCTCGCTGGGGGATAATCTGTGGGTCCTGTTCGCTGTAAACATGTCGACTTTCTCCAAGTTGCTAACAGATGGCAGAGGGTAGCACGGGTATGGGGTGACAAATTCTGACCAAGTTTCAATTGCAGCGACATCGTTCGGAGGGTTTCAGAACTACATCTGCCACCGAATGCAGTTTGAAGATTGTATGCCTTGCATCCTATACTCTGCCATGCTGTCTCTTTCTTCCTAGAGAGGAGTAGACGGCGAGACTACACCAGCACCACACGTAGTCAAGCAACGGAACTAGTACAGTTGCGCGGACCTTTTGAACTTCTGAGAGATGAAATCATTAATATTTGACTTAAAACAACCTAAAATCGGACATCAGACAGTTCTTTGTGTTATCATAACGCATGCAGTGAATGCCTTGCATTCAAGGAGAATACGCCCCTGCATGGCCTTCATCTAAACAATTCAGGTAAACGAAAGATTGCAAATATTGTTCTAGATTTTATTAATCATAAGATATGTACCAGTACTGTAAAAAAGGCAACTCCCTTGAGTTATAGTACTGACCAGGAAAACTAGTAGAAAGAGCCAGCTGTAGGCCTACTTCAAGCTGGCTCAGTCAACTAAAAAATGAAACTCAGGAAAGTAAGGAATTTCAAGTTACCCAATTGCAATTGCAACAGTCAAGTTTTAGGGAGGAAGAGGGTCTGAGATTGCTCTTGGTAAACTGTCACATTGTAGTAAATAAGCAATTAAAATTCGGTACATTGATGGAATCTTATGAGACTGATGTGGTGATAGGAGTGGAATCGTGGTTGAGAGAAGGGGTGGGTAATAGAGAAGTTTTCCCAGAAGGGTATACAGTCTATCGTAGAGATCGAGGAGATAAAATGGGAGGGAGGGTGTTTATTCTTGTGAAGGAAACTTATTGTTCACATGAATGGTTTACCGATGAAAGGGATGAAATATTAGGGATAAAATTAGTTTTTGATAATATGAAGGAGGTGGGAATTATAGCAACATATAGGCCTGGAAGAGAGGAAAGAGACATGGAAAAACAGCTTTCCGAACCAGAAATAAAATATCAGAACATATATATAATGCACACAGTGTCAATAAAAAAGATATATATACTAATTCGGGAGTATACAGGCTCACTTGTAACGACTATAAAAAGTTTTATATAGGTAGAACCGGGCGAACCTTAAATCAAAGATATCAAGAACATTTTAAGGCAATAAAGTACAACAAGTATTCAGCTTTTGCGGAACACATTTATAACAATAACCATAGCTTTTTAGGGATCGAAAAGGACATGAAGTTAATTTTTAAAGGTAATTATGGATTTGAATTAAATACACGTGAAAACATTGAGATATTTTTAGCGCAGACTAGGGAACCAGATAAAATTTTAAATGAAACAGCCGCAAGCAACATCTTGTTTACAATCTTGAGTTGACGTAAACATCAGGTGCTCACTACGTAACCTTGAGGTGACGTAACATCATGTGCTTGCAGTGCGGTTCCGTACTAAAGCTGAACGCTCGTTAGTACTCGACCAACAGCCTGAGCATGAAGGAAAGCCAGCCTTAACATGTTGATGTCAACAGGACTACAATTTTATACTCATTTTTAACTCATTGACGACACACTTATGTGAAATTAAATTTAAATATTAACACTGATGATGGACCTTAGTGTCCGAAAACCGGTTATGTTTTAAAAACGTGTGTGCTGATACGACTGTATATATCAATAATAATAATAAAATTCTCTTGTTAATTTAAAATTTAATGCTTGACAATGATATATTTTAGTGTACCATTTGCCACTGAAGTAGATACCTCATTTGCAAATAAAGAGATTTTGATTTGATTTGATTTGATTTGATTTGATTTGATTTGATTTGATTTGATTTGATTTGATTTGATTTGATTTGATTTGATTTGATTTGATTTGATTTGATTTGATTTGATTTGATTTGATTTATCAGAAAGTTAATGATGGGGAGAATGTTCTGAATTATTTAAACTCCCTTAATAGTTCTTTAAATATTCTAGATGTAACAGTAATATAAGGTTGAGTTTAAGATATTTAGAATACTGCCATTTTCACCAGTAACTCTAAAAAGCACTTCAACTCACCCTTACAGTAAAATAAAAAAAGCCACTTACCAAAGTTTGGTACATTGCACTTTTGAAATTCCTCTTTCTAAATTAGAGCAAGATAAGGAACTGTTGTTTTATAAAATAGTTAAATTTAATGGTTATAGTTCCCATGAAAACAAAAATGACATTGTACAAGTCCTATTATAGACCAATTCTTACGTACAGTCTCGAAACCACAACACTGACCAATAGAGATAAATCCAAACTTCAGGCAGCTGAAATGAAATTCCTACGCACTATGATCCAGAAAACCAGGAAAGACAAGCTTAGGAATGAGAAAATTAGAGAAGAAGTAGGAATAGATGATTCTCTCCTCAATAAGATTCAGATATCAAGACTGAAATGGTTTGGTCACATGAAGAGGATGCCAATAAACAGAACTGCAAGGAAGGAATTTGACAGAAAGGTAGAAGGAAGACGACCCGTGGGAAGGCCACGAAGGAAATGGATAGATTTAGTTAAGAGCGATGTGCTGCTGAGAGGTCATGATTGGGACAAGTTGGTGGAGGAAGAATGGTACAAGGACAGGATGAGATGGAGGAGGCTCATATACCACACCCGGGAAACTGGAGATGGTTTAGGATGATGATGATGATGATGATGATGATGATGATGATGATGATGATGATGATGATGATGATGATGATTTCCCATATGATCAATTTTATCATAAAGAAAGTTCAGAAAAAACATTTTTCCAAACTTATTCCCAAGTCCCAAGATAAAATCAAATACACAGCTGAAATGAAATTCCTATGCACTATGATCCAGAAAACCAGGAAAGACAAGATTAGGAATGAGAAAATTAGAGAAGAAGTAGGAATAGATGATTCTCTCCTCAATAAGATTCAGATATCAAGACTGAAGTGGTTTGGTCACATGAAGAGGATGCCAGTAAACAGAACTGCAAGGAAGGAATTTGACAGAAAGGTAGAAGGAAGACGACCCGTGGGAAGGTCACGACGGAAATGGATAGATTTAGTTAAGAGCGATGTGCTGCTGAGAGGTCATGATTGGGACAAGTTGGTGGAGAAAGAATGGTACAAGGACAGGATGAGATGGAGGAGGCTCATGTACCACACCCGGGAAACTGGAGATGGTTTAGGATGATGATGATGATGATGATGATGATGATGATGATGATGATGATGATGATGATGATGATGACACAACTTTTACTTATACTAATCCGGGTATAATGCAAATTGCTAATGTTTTCAAGAAATATAAAATCAAGACAACTTTTTCAACTAAAAATAATAATCAGTCACTTTTATTTAATCACTATGCTATTTGCTTTACGTCGCACCGACACAGATAGGTCTTATGGCGATGATGGGACAGGAAAGGCTTAGGAGTGGGAAGGAAGCGGCCGTGGCCTTAGTTGAGGTACAGCCCTAGCATTTGCCTGGTATGAAAATGGGAAACTGTGGGAAAACCATCTTCAGGGCTGCCGACAGTGGAGTTCGAACCTACTATCTCCCGAATACTGGATACTGGCCGCACTTAAGCAACTGCAGCTATCGAGCTTGGTTTAATCACTATGAAGTGAATAAAAAATCAAATAGCTTTTCTAACTCGGGAGTTTGTAAGTTGGACTGGAGGTACTGTAATGCCTCGTACGTTGGTCAAAGTGGTAGATCATTCGCCATAAGATACACAGAACATACAAACACTAAAAAACATTGAAAGTTCTCAGCCATGAGCCAACACATGGATAGTAGCGGGCATGCTTTCACTGCTATCGAGCAGGATTTGAGTATTCTAAAGAACGTAACCAAAGGGAGTGTAATAAATTCAACAGAAAACTTGTATATCTTTTTGGACCAAGGATGCAACAATAATAATAATCTAAATTACACCATAGAGTTCAAAAATCCCTTGTTTGAGATAATACCCCAACTTCTTAGAATTCTCGGAACGAATAAAGTAAGCGAATTGGCGACAAAGAAACCTCCATTCTCAATCAGATGACAGTCTCTCTTCCTACTAGGTCAACTTCCCCCATCCTTCCTTTCTTACACAATGGAACCCAGCCAGTCACCACTCACAGGTATCTAACCAGATTCAAGGCGCACACATGTAAAAACAAATAGCAGCAAGGACGACCATTGTGGATGGGAGAGGGTGAGTACATGTCTTCTTATAATAATGATTAATATGTTTCTGCTCTCAGTTTCAACTGTTGACCGATATATTTTTTCGTTCTTTACCGACCTTTTTCTGTACGACGCAAGATCTCGCCACATTTGACTTTTTTTGCTGACCGTTTTATTTCAAGCCTTGCCTTAAGAGGTCCCCTCTCTCCCATATAGTTAAAACATCACCTGGATTTTAGCATGAAGAATTTTTAATGCAAGAAGTGCTGTACAATAAGTTTTTACTCTCTTCAACTACAAGATTTTGGAAGAACTTTCTTAAACAGAAAATGGACCAGTTTAAAATCTGACCTGTTTTAAGTGGCCGAATATGATTTTATTGTAGCTATTGAATGATTTTTCTTTCTTAGATTTGTTGATTTTTATCTCTAGCTAGGCTACGGCTAAAGATATCATATACTTAAGGACGAAACGTGTCCCGTGTGTTAAAGTAACTTAATGAACAAATAAATTAATTGTATTTTGTACTGAGTAGGTGGTCTCTTAAAGGCCTTTAAATTCTTCATAACATACCACCTAATCGAAGCAGCTCGTCCTCTTTCTCCCAAGTCTTCCCAGCCCAAACTTTGCAATATTTTTGTACTGCTACTGTTTTGTCAGAAATCGCCCAAAACAAATCGAGCTGCTTTTTTTTTTTGATTTTTTCCAGTTCTTGAATCAAGTAATCCTGCTGAGGGTCCCATACACTGGAACCATACTCTAGCTGGGGTCTTAACGAGAGACTTATATGCCCTCTCCTTCACATCCTTACTACAACCGCTAAATAACTTCATAACCATGTGCAGAGATATGTCCCCTTTATTTACAATCCCATTTTTGTGATAACCCCAATGAAGATCTTTCTTTATATTAACACCTAGGTACTTACAATGATCCCTGTACCTTTTATTTATAATCCCATTCATGTGATAACCCCAATAAAGGTCTTTCCTTATATTAACACTTAGGTACTTACAGTGATAACCATAAGGAACTTTCACCCCATCAGTACAGTAATTAAAACTGAGGGGACTTTTCCTATTAGTGAAACTCACAACCTGGCTTTTAACCTTGTTTATCATCATACCATTGCCTACTGTCCATCTTGCAACATTGTCGAGAGATCTTTTTGCATTTGCCCTCAGTCTTGGAACTTATTTATTTCCCCATACAAAATAACTTCATCCACAAAATGCCTTAGATGATGGTTGCCTAGTTGTACTTCCTCTTAAAACAATAATCACCACCACCACCACCTTATCTCTGATTCCACTTCTTTACTCATATCTAGGGCTCTGATATTTAAGACCTAAAAATAGCCCAAATAAGCAAGCAAATATGACCTCAAAAGTGGCAAAATATGACCCCAAAAGTGACAAAATATGACGTAAAATGACAAAATATAACCCAAAAATGATTAATCTAAATATGGTCATTTTAAAATAAATTATCAATCGAAATGGCAATTCCTTTGATAGATTAATGAACATAATTAATGAATGTAAGTTTTCGTGGCTCATTGTATTAACATAAAGAAATAAATGAACTGGATTAAAGCCACTATATATACACTGACTGACCAAGAAGGAGTGGTTCGAAAGGGATGAAAGTTGGGGAAAAAACAGAGACGGCACGGACGAATAATTGATGTTTATTTCAAACCGATATGCAGGTTACACAATGCGCACGGCATCGACTCAGTAGGATGTAGGACCACCGTGAGCGGCGATGCACGCAGAAACACGTCGAGGTACAGAGTCAATAAGAGTGCGGATGGTGTCCTGAGGGATGGTTCTCCATTCTCTGTCAATCATTTGCCGCAGTTGGTCGTCCGTACGAGGCTGGGGCAGAGTTTGCAAACGGCGTCCAATGAGATCCCACACGTGTTCGATTGGTGAGAGATCCGGAGAGTACGCTGGCCACGGAAGCATCTGTACACCTCGTAGAGCCTGTTGGGAGATGCGAGCAGTGTGTGGGCGGGCATTATCCTGCTGAAACAGAGCATTGGGCAGCCCCTGAAGGTACGGGAGTGCCACCGGCCGCAGCACATGCTGCACGTAGCGGTGGGCATTTAACGTGCCTTGAATACGCACTAGAGGTGACGTGGAATCATACGCAATAGTGCCCCAAACCATGATGCCGCGTTGTCTAGCGGTAGGGCGCTCCACAGTTACTGCCGGATTTGACCTTCCTCCACGCCGACGCCACACTCGTCTGCGGTGACTATCACTGACAGAACAGAAGCGTGACTCATCGGAGAACACGACGTTCCGCCATTCCCTCATCCAAGTCGCTCTAGCCCGGCACCATGCCAGGCGTGCACGTCTATGCTGTGGAGTCAATGGTAGTCTTCTGAGCAGACGCCGGGAGTGCAGGCCTCCTTCAACCAATCGACGGGAAATTGTTCTGGTCGATATTGGAACAGCCAGGGTGTCTTGCACATGCTGAAGAATGGCGGTTGACGTGGCGCGCGGGGCTGCCACCGCTTGGCGGCGGATGCGCCGATCCTCGCGTGCTGACGTCACTCGGGCTGCGCCTGGACCCCTCGCACGTGCCACATGTCCCTGCGCCAACCATCTTCGCCACAGGCGCTGCACCGTGGACACATCCCTATGGGTATCGGCTGCGATTTGACGAAGCGACCAACCTGCCCTTCTCAGCCCGATCACCATACCCCTCGTAAAGTCGTCTGTCTGCTGGAAATGCCTTCGTTGACGGCGGCCTGGCATTCTTAGCTATACACGTGTCCTGTGGCACACGACAACACGTTCTACAATGACTGTCGGCTGAGAAATCACGGTACGAAGTGGGCCATTCGCCAACGCCGTGTCCCATTTATCGTTCGCTACGTGCGCAGCACAGCGGCGCATTTCACATCATGAGCATACCTCAGTGACGTCAGTCTACCCTGCAATTGGCATAAAGTTCTGACCACTCCTTCTTGGTGTTGCATTTGCTCTGTCCCGGGTTCAATTCGCAGCAAGGTCGGGAATTTTAACCACCCATTGGTTAATTTCTCTGGCACGGGGCTGGGTGTATGTTTTGTCCTCATCATGATATGCAGGTCGCCTAAGGGCGTCAAATCGAAAGACCTGCACCTGTATGTAACCAATACGGCTATCATAATGAGACTCATAACATTATTTAATGTCAAGAATTTCATTTTGGTCTATATTGAATCGAAATTTAGAATGTTGATTAAGGATAAAAGGTTTCCAGCTGTTCAGTACATCAACATTTTTCAAAATTTTTTTACTGGTTTCGGCACCTCCTGTGCCATCATCAGTTAAGGAAAAATTGCAAGGTTTTTTTGGTAAATCCATGAAATATTTTTACAGTATAAAAACTTATACAGAGCATGTTGTGAAGTTTTACAATTATGTGTATACATTAAAATCTATGTGATTAAAATACAAAGACCGATTAATCTTTGTGGGTTGTTGGACACGTCATAAAACACAACACTTTCTTGTATGTCCAAAAAAAAGAATTTACAGCTATAATATATGTGAATGGCCATAAAGAGTACAAAGTGTTCCTTTAAAAAAAAAAAAATCTTCTGTCTTTAAACACTTTCTAATGTGCCGTCAGTTTTATGGCATTTCTCCAGTCGCTACTGGTTAAACCTTTGGGTTTTCTTACCCACCGATTGGCTGCTGTGTATTCCTTATACAGTATAACACCCTTACCCTTTTGTGGTAAGCACACCAGGCATCAAATTCTTTCTCACGGAGTTGTTGTCGTAGGAGCGAGACCTTGTCTGATTCGTATTCAGTATTCAGCAGTAGGCCAAGTTTTTGGAAGCACTTCTCTGTTTGTGTATGGAGGTCTCTGGTATGGTTAATGTGTCCCGGGTTCGATTCCTGGCCGGGTCGGGGATTTCTTCCTGGAACTCTCTTGATGCAAGTTCTTCTAAAATGTGGTCAGTTGCAATGTTGTAAAGCGCCGGTGATAAGGGAGAACCCTGCATCATACCTTTATTGAGAACAATTGGTTTGGTCTTCTTGTGATGGGATTCTATTTGAGTAGTATTATTAGTTTGTAGTGCCATTATTAGATCAGACAGTTTTGATGGTAGGGCAAGGGAGGAGAGGGAGTTCTTCAAGTATTTATGCCCTACATTGTCAAAGGCCTTAGTGATAACAAGGAAAACCAGGTTACAGTTGCCCTTTTGGTATTTGGCTGATGTCAGAATAGATTCCAAGATGGAAGTGTTGATATGAGTGCCAGCAGAGTTTGTGAAGCCACGTTTATTTTCATTTAAGCTCACGTAGCTACGAAGTTGTGTACCTAATATGCGCTCTATTACTCTTCTCATTAGTGAATACATGGTTATTGGACTCCTGTTATCTAGATCCATGAGGTCTCCTCCCTTATGGATAAGCACGGTTCTAGCTCTCTTAAGAATCTCAGGCACCATTGTTCTTGTTATCATGGTTGTTGCAATCAGTGCTATAATTTCATAACATGTATCATGTTTAAGTGCCCTCATCAGTATAATGTCTGGGCCAGGGGATGTGTCAACGGCTATTTTCTTGATTGCATACTCTACTCCTTGTTTAGAAATGACAGTATTCATTGTATCTTCTCATTGTACATATTGTGCTTTAGATGTGTGTGAAGTATATGTTGATCTTTCCAAATCATTGGGGACTGAAACACGAGAGGAAAAGTAGTTGTGTATTTTATTTATATCTACCTTACAGACCTCTTTAGTGTCACTGATTGCCGCACGTACTGCTTTTCATCTTTGGTTGTAGTATAGGAATTGAGTATTTTGGTATTCATACTTCTGTCTGTGTTTTGATTTTGTATAAATGTACTGTGATTCGTTATGTCTGGTGTGTTAATATTTTTGTTGATATTACCTGGAAACAAGATATCACTATCATCACTATCATTACTATCTATCTCTCTTGGTCGCCCTTTCTGGATTGCTTGATTACATAAATTTATGTTGTTCATTAAGTAACTTTTTTCTCTACCGTATCTCCTAAAATTTAACTGCCGGGTGTTTTGAACCGGGAAGCTGATGCAAAGCTTTGGATAAGAATTCCGTGAATTCTTTGACGTGATTACAGAAGTCATCGTCATTATGGATATTTTGGAATTTCAACTTACATTTTTCCATTGTTTTTTTGTATGTCTGTGTTTTGATTTTGTATAAATGTACTGTGATTGTTATGTCTGGTATGTTAATATTTTCGTTGATATTACCTGGAAACAAGATATCAATATCATTTGAAAGGAGTGCACGACCACTTCTTGCTGATTTCCATTCGGGCTGTTTAGCTAACAGTGCAGTTCTATGTTCTTGTGGATGGGATCGACTTATGTGGATGCTCACTCCTAGCTTCCCTTTATAGAGTTTACCACAATGTGGACAGGCTGTGGCGTTAACAACTTCATCAGTGATAATCTGAGTCGTCGTGTTAGGTGATTTGTTCAAGGGTTCCATTTCAAGGATGTTATATCACCCTTCTTCACAAGAATGGAATTAATAATGGCACGGCATTTAATGTAGCTGTATATATAATATATTTACTTATGGTGTTATGATCACTAATTACCAACTGGGTAATTTGCACATATCACCGTAGACATAGAACGGTATTAAAGCGTTGACCATATGATAGGTAATACGGACATGGGACCTCGCTGGACTTGGTTAAAGGACATGGACACGTGAATAATCAGATTTTCATTCATAGTTATGTCTTGATGGTGTGACTGAGGATATTAGGCCTTTAATTGAACATGCCAGTGCTTATCAAATAAATATTAAGAAGTAAATTTAAGAAGTCGAAGTCAATTGTGTATCAGAACGTAACCTGTATGCATATTATGTACGGCCATGGCAGCAATAGTTAAACATAAACATGCATATGGTACTCACAAATATAAATAAAAATCCTTCCTGTAAGTCTGTAAAACACTGATAAACTACACAGTACGCTGTCAAAACACTATAAAAACCCAACTAAAACAAGGAGGGAAGTCAACCAAGCCAAATATCTCTAAAAATTATATAAAATATAAGTATCCAAAATTAATCTTGTCTTTCCAAGTCACTGCCTTCTAGACACTCTTACCATGTTGTTGAAGATGCCTTCAAAAACTTGGTAAGTGTCACAGAAAACAGGGATATTTTGTGTAAATACTTGAACGATCTCATCTTGAAGTCCGTGAGTAACCTTGGGAATGCTTTTACTGAATTTAAGGCATGTATAGCTAGTAAAGATGACTAATACAATGAATTGAATGTAAAGGTTATGAAACTGGAAGAAAAGATGATAGACGATTCACACAGAAGTAGGGCAAAGAGGTGGTGTCATCTACTTTTCTGAACTAACCTGAATCTTGCATAGATGTTACAGCTGTAACTAGCAGTCAGCAGAGGAGACATTACTCTGAAGTCGCTGGCTCTGTTGGATCATTTGTGTTCAAAATCGATTAGCAGTACAAACTAACAGTGTCATCTAAAATTAATGAATTTGCAGAAGGGTTTCAACAACAAACCCACAGGAATTTCAACTAATTGTAAAGTATTTTTATCTAGAAACAGAAAATGCAGGGCAGTTATTATCATGCTAAATAAATCAATTGATGCTCTGGCTATTGAACAATTATCTGATTGATATATAACTGTAATTGAAATCAGAAGAGGTTCTTACATTAGACTGCAACAAGTTTTTACTTTGATAATCAGCAAAGTATTGAAACCGATATGATCAAAAAGAAGATTTTTGATTTTGCTTAGGGAAGAGGTGTAGTTCCATCAATAGACAGCAACTTGAGATCATGTCTCAGGTTTAACGTGTTAACAGCAGAGGGAGAACACTAGAGGATTTTCCTGTAGAAAACCAGCAGCTATATATTATGAATGAAGAGAATGGTTCACCAACATTTCAGTCTAGTAGAGGTTTCAGCAAAACAATATGCAATAAACATATTTTGAAAGAAGTGCAGAATTGAGATGGTATCAAAGAAGAGAGCTGCTCTGACCATAGTATCATAACATTCACAATAGGTCCATCAGGAACTAAAACAGACTTCAAACATCAAGGTATCAGGTATGTGGTATGAAAAGATAATTATGAATTTTACAATTAAAATTTTATACTGCAGCAAGAGAACAGAACAACTGCAGAGCCAAAGATTTAGGTTGGTTGGACCAGGAATTATATGCCCTAGTTTTCTAACCATCTGACACAGAAAATACCATTAAAAAATTTCAATTTATCATTACAATAACTTGAAGCCTCTGTGGCTCAGGCGGCAGCGTGGCGGCCTCTCGTGGCTGGATACCGTGGTTCAAATCCCGGTCACTCCATGTGAGATTTGTGCTGGACAAAGCAAAGGCAGGACATGTTTTTCTCCGGATACTCCAGTTTTCCCTGTCATCTTTCATTCCAGCAACACTCTCCAGTATCATTTCATTAATAATTTATTAATCATTGCCCCAGAGGAGTGCAACAGGCTTTGGCAGCCGGCACATTTCCTATCCTCGCCGCTAGATCAAGGCTTCATTCATTCCATTCCTGACCCGGTCGAATGACTGGAAAACAGGCTGTGGATTTTCATTACAACATTTCCTATCCTCACCACTAGATGGAGGTTTCATTAATTCCATTCCTGACCCGGTCGAATGCGAATGACTGGAAACAGGCTGTGGATTTTCATTACAACAACTTGATCTTTTAAAATTTGCATGTCTTCAATGAGAGCAATTTACCACTTCACTGCTGCGATCAAGTATACTTGAGCTGCCTGAAATGGCCCGCCAGTGCTGTGATCGAATATACTCGAGCAGGACTTTGCACCACCACTCCTATGATCGAATGTATTCAGTCTGCCTTATAACTGTGTTATATACTTCTGCAATCTGTTAGTCACACTTTAAACCAATCAGTTTATATTATTTCTGCATGTAGTTCTGCAGGAAAATGTTTTTCTTTTGTCACACACTTGTAAACATCATGTTTGAATTATGGCTGCAGCGTACAAGTGTAAGATGCATCTGGAGGAATCTTACCCTTCTAGAGGAGATTGAGACGATGTGCATTTCGATAGTGGCGGTAGTGATGTTGAGGATATTAGTGAAATGATAGTGGTGATGATTTGCTGCCAGAAAGAGGAAGAAATACAGTAACATTGACTTAGGTAGGCCTGTCCACGTGCTCGGACAACGAGTTTGCGCCGAAGGCGCATGCATTTCAAGCAGCAAACTTGGCTATGGCAAATAATAATTTGACCCCTAAATGTCATAAAATTGATTATTTCAAGGTATTTGTGAATAAAGAGGTGTTGGCAAATGTAGCGGATGTAACGAACAGATTTTATAAACAGACAGTTGATGCTAAGTTCGTGACAAGTTCCACTTTACTTTTATCAGTATTGCCTGCTGAATTTAATCTTTCTGCTGTTAATCATGTGTATGGATTGGTAATGTGCGAACATATAGTAGACACAGCCCATAATGCAAATGAACATTTCTAAGCATCTTCCTAATGGAAAAAATTTTTGCCACCAGAATCGAACCCTGGATCCCAAACATGGACCTTTTCCAACACTGTATGAACAAACTGGCAAGTTAAACTACCGTCTTAAAATATTATTCTGTAGTTAGAGCTTGTATTTTATGTTCAAATGGATGATAATCTGTGTTCAAGGTTTTGGCTGAAATAATCCAGCTCTCGGGTTGCACCAAACTGTCCAAGAATTCAGCAGTGAAAAGGTTAACAGCAATCAGTTTCATGGTGGACTACAGAGCTGACACTAATGAGGGGAAAAGGTTAATCCTCAAAGAAGATGATTCCAGAGAACATCAGGAAATGATGAATTGCACCAGCAGAGGAAATTACAGTACAGTATAATTAAACAAAACAACAATATCAGAATGCCATTAGACAGGAGAAAACAAAATTTTGAAAGGAGTTCTGTAGTATTGCCACATCTTCTAATCCAAGGAATGCTGTGTGCAAATTAGCTGCTGGAAATATCACACACACCTACTCTCTGTCTACCCTTAAGAAAACAGATGAGACCTATACAACAGGTCTAGCCAACACAGTGAATTATATTATGGATTGTTTTCCACCTTCAGATAATGATAAAACCACAAAAGCATCAGAATCAAAATAATGCAACCGTTTAACACAGACAGTGACAGATTATTCACAAAAGAAATAAGGGCATTAATTGAAAGTAAGGATTGCAAAAAATCTCTAGGTGAGGATTGTGTGATAAATGATATACTGTATTGCCACACATTTTCACCATTGTACTCTCGTATATAACTGCACCTTACAACAAATGCCTGGAAACAGGAATATTTCCTAAACATTGGAAAAAAGCCAAAATCATCCCAATAATTAAGCCAGGTAAAGAAAACTCAGCAAATATTGACTACTCAGCTTGTTAAATATAATGGCAAAGGTGCTAGAAACTCTGTTTTAATGCATCACTTAAACTTGAATAATATGCTACACAAGAATCAGTTCGGGTTTAGACCTCAAACCAGCACATTGAATGCAGTTATGGCCATCAAGGACTACACAGAGGAGTCATTGAAAAATAAGGACAGTGTTGCTATGATGAGGACAAATTGGGGCAAATATTAATTTATAGGAAGGGGAGTTAGAGATAGCTTAGCAAGGGAAATGTTCAATAAATTCCCAGTTTCATTGCAATCATTTAAGAAACGGTTAAGAAAGCAACAGATAGGGAAACTGCCACCTGGGCGACTGCCCTAAAAGCAGATCAGTGGTGATTGATTGATTGATTGATTGATTGATTGGTTGGTTGGTTGGTTGATTGATTGATTGATTGATTGATTGATTGATTGATTGATTGATTGATTGATTGATTGATTGATTGATTTGGGCATAGAAGGCATTTTTGATAGTGCCTGGTGAGAGAAGATGCACATATATAAAGTAATTTTTTTGTCTGTACACTGCTCAGAATTTAAAAAGAATGACATTTCTGTATCGGACATGTCCACAGTAACAAGGAAATGCACTTTTTAATTTTTTTGTCTTGTCTGTCTGTCTGTCTGTCTGTCTGTCTGCCGGTATGTATGTACGTAAATACATACGCACATCACGAGAAAACAGCTGAAGAGAATTTAATAAAAATTGGTATGTAAAGTCAGGAAATGACCCACTATTATCTATCACTATCATTCACGCTATGTGAAATGGTAGTTCGGGGGAAGGCCTAAAATTGAATTCTGAAATATTTGTTATTTATGGTCCTATCGATAAATACTATATATCTAAAGTTATATAGGATTATATTTCCGATCATTATGTCTTACGCATTTTTACTGTAAAACCTATGATAACAGAGCTATTCATGAATCGTATTTTTGTTGCTAAGTTCATATCAACACCGAGGCACAAGAAAATGGGTAAACGGAATTGAATGAACATCATATGTAGAGACAGTGATTAAGAAACTACAGTCTAAGCTATAAATAATTTTATTCACCCTGGATGAAACGGTACTTTAGGGGAAGGTGCCTAAAAATTAATTTTTAAATACCTGTGTTATTGGTTCTATCAAAAAGTACAACATAACAAAAGTTTTAGAGAATGCAATTTCTGATCATTTATGTTTTATTGAGATTTACCATACCGATTACGATAAGAGTGGTATTTCAGAGTCGGAAGAAAACTAAATGTGAAGGCCTACAATATTGAGAAGCTCATACAATTGGTCAACAACAACATTACATCGACCGTTGTTTGTTGTGATGTTATTATTTATAAGTTTCATTTTCCGTATTGATTGGATGCACTATACACACAAGAAATGTGTTCCACCTATCAATACTGATGTAAATCCATTTATAATAAAGTATTGATAGGTGGAACACATTTCTGTCTGTATAGTTTGTTGTGATGTTCTTTGTCTCTTATGTTGCCACTCTTCTCCGATAGATGGGATTACTGCTGCATTCCGAGTAAAACAGTCTGCCTGAATATTGGCAGAAAATAGCTGGGGAGTTAGATAACTTTCTTCTTTAGCATGACATTCCTCTGGTTCAAACATTTTGTGATACGTAACACACTGGTTCATCATAGTATTTCAGCTATTCGATCCCTACTCTGATGCTCTGATTGGATTGATCGGTGTGTACAATTAACGGAATAATGGCAGAGGCTCACTCATGACCTGGTCTAGAATATTAGTTTTGGCCTATTCCAAATTATAGCACCACTCTTCATTAAATAACTCAATATTCAACTCTGAAATGAGCCGTTTCTTAAGAAAAGCTTCTTCCTCTTCACTTTTACTAAATTCTACATTCATTTTATTCCAAAGTAGCAGCGAAGAGGGGATGTCTTCTCTGGCTTGGAGAAAAAAATTGTCTTAATGTTAGATAGTTTTTTCCCCTGCCAGTGTGGTAAATTGATGTTTTCCAACTCATCGGGTACTCCTTGGGAACAGATAAGTAAAGGAGCATAGCTTTCACCCTGGAACTCTCCACTATTCACCTCCCCTCTCCCCCAAGAAAAGGGTGTTCACGGCTGTCTGCGGCCTGGTCATTCCAGCTCTGGAACTTTGGACTGTTAGATCAGCAGCGTAGTACTGTTCTTTAAAACTGAGAAAATGTGTGGTGTTTCATTTGATCGAGTATTTCATATGATAGCATTGCTTTTAAATGCAACATTCCTAGTGACATCATTGTAATGAACTGTGTTGAATTCAGTTGGGAACTACAAAGACAGTCTTTCTGAGGATGTAAAAAGGCAGCTGGAGGGTATGTGTCTGCCATTATAATGAAAACTCCCTAACTTGATTGTCAATGATGGTAGGCAAGAGGGCCTAGAATTCTGTACACAGTGTAGAATTCCATAGTGAAGCACAGATACATCAGCTAGTTAACCATTAACAGTGTATAGATAGAAAGGAATATAAGCAGAGGTTGCCCGCAAGGATCTTGCTGCAGTCCCGGTCTGTGAAATGTTCAGTACGACTCATTATTAAAACTAAACTACAAGAAGGGCGCTAAAGTGATTGCCTTTGCAGATGATGTCTTGATCCTGATTAGAAGCGAAAACACACTGCAAATTGAAAACAAGGCCAATATTGAAATGTCGAAAATCTCCAATTGGGCCAAAGAAAATAACTATCTTTTCAAAATAAATTAAACTCCAGTAATGCTGGTATCTAAAAAAAAAAAACCAAAAAAACCCACAGATTTTAAGCATGTATAGTAACAATGGCAAAATAAAACAGACTCATTTAATGAAATATTTGGGGATATTAATAGACAGCAGGTTCAAATTTGATAGTCATATACAACAAATAGCTGAAAAGTCTATGAAACACACACCTTGTCAAAGTCAGCTAAAATTAATTGGGGATTGCATTCCAGTATAATGAGTATCATTTTCAAAGGAACAATACGTCCATTACTCTCATATAGAATTCCTATTTGGGTAGATGCCTTAAATGCAAACCATAATGCCAACAAACTAAAATGAATACAGAGGGTAGTAAATATTAAAATTACAGTCCGACTCGTTAGCTGAACGGTCAGCGTACTGGCCTTCGGTTCAGAGGGTCCCGGGTTCGATTCCCGGCCGGGCCGGGGATTTTAACCTTAATTGGTTAATTCCAGTGGCACGGAGGCTGGGTGTATGTGTTGTCTTCATCATCATTTCATCCTCATCACGATGCGCAGGTCACCTATGGGAGTCAAATAGAAAGACCTGCACCTGGCGAGCCGAACCCGTCCTGGGATATCCTGGCACTAAAAGCCATATGACATTTCATTTCATTAAAATTACAAAAACCGTGCATATGAAGCACTATTCTTACTGGCTGAAATGACTCCAGTTAACATTAAGTTCTTGGAAATAGCAAATTATTACAATATAATTGAAGGAAGAATAAAACACATAAGAGATACCATTGAAATTGACACTATAAAGAATTACAAAAATTGGTCTCACCCAGCTGAAAACAGAATAATACAAGACAAGAAGAAAGAAGAAAGAAGTACTGTACAGTTCAGATGTCCACAGGTGGCAGCAAAACCAAGTTGGGTGGTGGGCCTGGAATAACTATATATAATCTCTGAACTAACTCAACAACTTAGGTACAAATTATACAATAGATGCTCAAACAAGCTGCAATGCTGAAGGCCCTTGAGAAGTTACAAGACATAGACATTTACATGTAAAATCTACAGTAATACACACCGGTAGTAAAATAACTTTGCATCTTTTACGAAACAACCATAAGCACAGTATATTGATAGAAATAAAAAGTATTTTATGACATCTTCATTTAAAAAACTGGACCATACATTTTTACTTGGATCAAGGCTCATGTTGTTAATGAAGGAAACAAACTTGGAGACCAATTGACCAAACAAGCTGTAAACAACCTGGACTTAGAAGTAGTTTACTGAACACCTATCAGTACAATTAAACAAGAACTGAGGGAGGAAACCATTTGATTGTAAGAAAGCGCACGGGGAAATACTACAATATAATATTATTTATTGGTGACAAAAGGTCCCATGAGCTCTGGCTCGTGATAGGGACAATACAGTACATACTTAAGGTGACGCAATAATTACAGGCTCATGTTGTTAATGAAGGAAACAAACTTGGAGACCAATTGACCAAACAAGCTGTAAACAACCTGGACTTAGAAGTAGTTTACTGAACACCTATCAGTACAATTAAACAAGAACTGAGGGAGGAAACCATTTGATTGTAAGAAAGCGCACGGGGAAATACTACAATATAATATTATTTATTGATGACAAAAGGTCCCATGAGCCTCTGGCTCGTGATAGGGACAATACAGTACATACTTAAGGCAACACAATAATTACATTTCATATACAATAGCTTTTTCTGTAAAGTGACAAGTACATTTTTGGATAACTAAGACATTGCTGTTTTTTTTTTTTTAACATGTTAGGATCATAGATTTTCAGAAGTATATTCAGATATTGCATAGCTGTAATATATTAAATCTGGACAATATATATATTATTGTATTAATTAAAGCAAGTTATATAGAGATTATATCAAGATATCTGTAAAAGAGTAATATTTCTTCAGTTTTTTCTTAAAACATATAACCGATTTAGAGTTATTTATAACAGGAGGCAACACATTATAATCCCTAAACATTGATGATTGTATGCCTTTCACTCCATACTTTACTGAATTAGAGTGAGAGGGATATATCCTTAATGATCCTCTAGTTTCATATCCATGAATTTCACTAAAATGGGAGAAGTTAACAGTAGAATGGGTTAATTTCCTGTCTGGCTTATACATAAAGACTGCTGACGAAAATGCAATTTGTTTATGGAATGACAGAATATTTGACTCTGAAAAAACTTCATGTGACGGTTTGAAGAAGGGGAATCCATACATGATTTTGATGGCTTTTTTTTTTGTAGGATTTCTAAATTATTAATATAATCTTTCCTACACCTTCCCCAAATAAAGCTTGTGTATGTTAGATGTGGGTGGATCATTGCATAATATATACACTTCAATTGTTGATGAGAAAAATTACTGTATCTTAATCTGTGCATTATTCCTATCAAAGGGGTAATTTTGCTGATTACATAATATAGCTTTTCCAGGAAAGTGTTGAGTCTAATATTATACCAAGATACATAGCTGAGTTGACTCGCTCTACTACTTGTCCTTTAGGGTAACAGTATTAGCCGCTATGATCTTATGGGCTGTTTTATGAAAGATTGAGTATTTTGTTTTAGTCACATTTATGATCATTTTTTGAGATAAAGCCCAGTCCGATAACTTGCTCAAGTCATAATTTATATCTTCCATAATTCGCGTTTCACATAGGCCTTTGTAAGTTATTAAGATATCGTCAGCAAATACTTTACATTTTCCCTTTAGTGTTGAAGATTGTATGTCATTAATATAAATCAAAAATAGAATAGGACCTAGTACTGAGCCCTGCAGTACTCCCGTTTTTGTTTGCTGCTTAGAACTTTTAGTATCATTAATCATCACATATTGTGTTCGGTTTGATAAATAATTTTGAAACCGTTTGTGTGCTAAACCCCTAATTCCTGCTAATTTCAACTTGTTCAGAAGTATTTTGTGGTCAACCAGGTCAAATGCTTTTTTAAGATCCATGAGTAGCCCTGTTGCTAATTTATTTTCATCTAAGGTCTTTTGAACATCTATTACTGTATCAAATATAGCATTCTCAGTTCCTCTATTTGGGAGAAACCCATATTGATTATTGGAAAAGTAATTAGTTTTACACAGAAAATTTACCAATCTAATTTTTACTACCATTTCTGTGAGTTTTTCAATTACAGATAATACACTAATTGGCCTGTAATTGGATGGATCTGTGTTATCTCCTGATTTGAAGATAGGTACAATTCTGGCACATTTGAGTAATTGGGGTATTTCATTGCAAATTATGAATCTCATTCCATATTGACGGTTATCACTTTACAAAAGAAAATATTTATAAAATCCTCCTATCAATACAAAAAAAGAATTGGGGTATTTCTCCACTGAGAATTGAACGGTTAATAATTTCCATAATATATGGCACTAAACTTTCAACACAGGTTTTTAACATGACATTGGTTATTTTATCTTCTGTTAAATTATTTTTAATTTTTAGAGAAGTGATAATTTTGAGCACTTCACATTCATCAGTTGGAGACATGAAAATACTATTAGTTTGACTTTCAGCTGTTGTGCTGCCATGAACTTGCTCATCTTCAGGAAGACCTTTTCATATATTTTCAGCTACGTCCTCTGTGTTTGTAATGCTGATGTCATTTACCACCAGATGGTTGATTTCATGTTTATGTCCAAGCGTCCTATTTAACACTTCATTGACTACATACCATGTTTCTTTTTGGTTTTTGCAGTTCTGTAATCTGTATTCATAATACCTTTTTTGTAACTCTCTTTTCAATTAACATATTTAACTCTTCCCTTGTAGACAGCACATTTCCCGAAATATGGAAAGCGGGCATTATACGTCCTCTAAAAAAAGTAGCTTCCCCTTCTGAACCATCTGACTACAGAGCCATCTGCATACTTTCTGCTTTATCCAAAGCGCTAGAGTTCATCGCTCATAGACAAATAACAGACTACATGACGACTTACAACTTATTTGACCCACTACAATCTGGTTTTCGTCAAGCACACAGTACTACAACGGCACTACTGAAGGTCACAGAAGACATCCGAGAAGCTATGGACAACAAGGAAGTGACAGTTTTAATACTCTTAGATTTGAGCAAAGCTTTTGACTCTGTTGACATTGACATCTTGCTCTCGAAATTGTACTCCCTCCATTTCTCGGACAGCGCCCTCCTTTGGTTGCATTCCTACCTGCATGGCCGTTGGCAGTGTGTTACAGATAGAATAAACAAATCAACTTGGCGGTCTGTGCAGTGTGGTGTGCCCCAAGGGTCAGTGTTAGGACCCCTTCTTTTTTCCATTTACATTAATGATGTCTCCCAAAACCTAACGCATTGCAAATACCATATTTATGCTGATGATGTACAAATGTACCTCCATACATCTCCAAATCTAATACTTTCCGCCATAGACAAAATCAATCAGGATCTAACATCATTTTCTTCTTGGTCTTTGAGATGTGGGCTTAGGTTAAACCCAGCTAAAACGCAAGCCATCATCCTTGGATACCCAAAACTACTCACGAAGGTCAATCGACCAGAGATTCCATCTATAAGGTTGTGTAATACTAACATACCATTCACGTCATCAGTAAAAGTCCTAGGCATTACTTTCGATGATGACATGTCATGGAAAACGCATATCACGAACATCACCCAGAAAATATTCTCTGCATTGCACATGCTGCGCGGGTATAAATACTTATTTCCTGAAAAACTAAAAAAAATGTTGGTAGAAAGTCTGGTTTTCCCTCATTTCGACTATTGTTACGCGATTTATAGAGACGCTCGAGGCAAGTTATTGAGCAGATTACAACGTGGTCAAAATGCTTGTGTGAGATACGTCTGTAACCTACGGTACTATGACCACGTAACTCCTTCATATAACCATCTATCTTGGCCCCGACTAGAGATCCGTCGCACTGTGCATTCCCTATGCCATCTCCATAAAATCCTTCATTCTTCACAACCATTTTACCTTACTTCATATTTCAAATACTTATCCTCTTATCACAGTCTTAACACCAGATCCACTAATAATTCCATCCTTGCTTTACCTACCCACAGAACTGCCATCTATGATAAATCATTCACAGTAATTGCCTGCCGTGAGTGGAACCTCCTTCCCAAAAATATCAGGGGGTTAAGCGCTATTCACACTTTCAAGGAAGCACTTTGGAGACATTTTATGCACCAGTAAGGATCATCTGTAAACTTGATGCTGCTACCTACAACCATTCTATTGTTATGGATGTCCTGGTAGAGAGTCTAAAATTTTTATCCGATTTGTCTTTAAAATCAAATGTTATGTACTGCCTTTTTTTTTTTTTTTTTTTTTTTTTTTTTTTACATGTAGGATATTAGTTTTAAGAATTTATCCCTTTTTATGTCTGATTTATTTAATCTTAATTTAATCTTAACTTAATCTTAATTTATTAATTTAATCTTAATTCATTTCATCTTAATGTAATCTCACCATTCTTGTATTATTATTAATTTAATTTGTATTAGACGTAGTTATTGTAATACAGTGCAACATATGTATATTTCAGTTCCTGGTTAGATGGAAGAGAAGGCCTGAAGGCCTTAATCTTGCCAGGTAAAATAAAACATTACTAAACTAAACTAAACTAAACTAATTTGGTTATTTTATTACTGATTCTTTTGTATTCTTCAATTACTTCTGCAGGGGTTTTTTTACTTTACTTTACATGCTATATTGGTGAAAAATATCTAATTCCTTCCATGAGAATTTAGAACTTTCCATTCGGAATTGCTAGGCAGGCAATAATTCCATTGTGGAGATTTATCTCCCGTATGCAGTTATCAGACTGTGCCTCTTATAAGGGCTTCTGATAAGTTCACCTGCATACACCCCAGCATCAGTGGGTAGGGTCTGACACATCCCACTGTGATGAGTCTAGTGTCAGACCTAAGACGAAACGCTGGTTAATAGAGTAAACGCCTGAAAAGCCTTACATCTGATATGTTTTTGACCATCATAAATAACCAAAATAGTCCGACATACAAAACTTTGCAATTCCTCCAGAAATTTCTCAAGAAACATTTTACATTCCACAACAAACACCCTATAAAAAAAACTCAATAGAACTATGCGAAACCTTAAATAAATTTAATTTATAACCTAACTACATAATGTGTACTTTCGACATTACCAACATGTACTCGAACATTCCCGCTAAGGAAACTATAGAAATCATACGAAATAATCTTTCCAAACACAGCACTTTAAGTCTATTAGAAATAGAAGAATGCTTAAAATTGCTAAATTTCATTCTTCATAATAATTATTTCACTTTCTACAACAAGATATACAAACAAGAAGGTCTAGACATGGGAGATCCCATCTCGGGAATATTCGCCGAAATTTACATGGATAATCTCGAAAATAGTAAAATAACAAATAGCATTAATGGGTTGCGTCTTTAATTGCTAAATTTCATTCTTCATAATAATTATTTCACTTTCTACAACAAGATATACAAACAAGAAGGTCTAGCCATGGGAGATCCCATCTCTGGAATACTCGCCGAAATATACATGGATAATCTCAAAAATAGTAAAATAACAAATAGCATTAATGGGTTGTGTCTTTGGCTACGCTATGTCGATGACACATTAGCAATAATAGATAAAAGTTGCAACAATGGTGAAGACATACTAACCTACTTAAATAGCCTAGACAACTGCATCAAATTCACCAAAGAGGATGAGGACAATAATTTAATCAATTTTCTCGACATTACAATTACTAGGACCTTAAACAATTTCAATTTCCAAATTTACAGAAAATCTTCGTTCACTCCCACAACCATAAAACAAAATTCTCTTCACCCACAGTCAAAAACAAGCCTCATTTTAAAGTTTAGTGTACAGAGCACTAAAAATTCCCATGTCAACCGCCAACTTGAAAAAAGAAGTAAATACCATAAAAGAAATAGCTAGTTTCAATGGATACAATCCCTCAATCATACATAAAATAATCAATAAAGTGAAATTGTAATTGACCACAAACCTCTCCCCAATGAAAATAAATAAATCAAAGTATGCAACCTTTACCTATACTAATCCCGTCATACATCAAATCGCTATCCCTTTAAGGAAACATGATATTAAGATAGCCTTTCAGACCCAAAATTCAAATCAAAAATTATTCTTCAACCACAACAAGATAAACTCGGACAACAATAAATTTTCAGGTTCTGGCATTTACAGACTGAAATGCACTGAGTGCAATAGTTTGTACATCGGTCAAACAGGAAGAAGCTTCACAACTAGATATGCAGAACATTTTAATGCCCAGAAACACAACTAACACTCAGCAATGAGCATCCATATGAAGGACACAGGACACAGTTTCACCACAATCGAACAAGATCTCCAAATTTTAAAAACACTAGATAAAGGCAGACTCATGACCGAGTTCAAAAATTTGTACATTTTCTTGGACCTAAATTACAACAGTAATAAAAACTTAAATGTTCCAATAGACAACCGAAGCCCTCTTTATGAACAATTAATAATTTTGTTCAATAAGTTAAATCTGAAAGACAAAAGATTTGTTGACGTCCTCAAAACAACCTCTTCAAGTACCCCCACTAAGCCGTTCAACTTATCACGCCCCTGTTCTCCCTCCAATACACACAACTCCTTCCCATGCACCAATCACAGGCCCACAGCCCCCCCTTCTCAGGCCCACTCCCCTCCATCAAGACGTCTCACGTACAACACGAGGAGCAAGACGTTAGTGACAGCCAGTGCTTCACAAACCTCTTATTAATAAGGTAACAGCCCAACAACACTTAAGGTAAGTTTTAACTTTACAGTCTCAATTCTTTAACGCATTCATTCTTTCTCTTTTCCCATCACTTCACTCAACTAATTAAGGACCTTACCCTTCCTTTCAGATTTTCACATACGTAAGACAGCTCAACATTAATTACATTGCACAACGTTTCGACTGTCACCCATTCAACCAATAAACTGACATCCCATATTCCAACAACTGAAACACATGGAGAAACTTAAAAACACTATTCAATTGGGAAGATTTAAAGACATTTCAACCACCCTCATTCAAGCCATTATTTTAACTTGTTTCAACATAGGTTCATTTTTGAAGCAAATATCAACTGTTGTTTACATGCACTAGGCACTCCATCTTCATAGAGAGTGTCCAACGGAGGTGATTAGTCCATGGATACTTTGGTGAACTAATTTGTTTGAGTCTAAAATATAATTAGTCAACATAGACATCCAGGTTGAATTACGACGTAATGCAACATTTTTACATGAGCTGGTCATAATATCACATACAAAATTTCACATCTTGAAGCTAATTCTGATTAAACTACATCAGGAATGTAATACTGAGGTCAAAAAAATTTTTGTTATGGAAATTAATACAAATTTGGAATGCTTTTCCACAACATTTTACACTATTAAATACGTGTACAGCAATTGTAATTATATGTATTCTGCATTCATTCACAATATTTGTATATAAATTTTAAACTGTCTTCGAACTTAGCATCAAATAAGACTTTAAACTACTATTATTGTCAATACTGTACATATGACGGCCTTGTTTTAAGTGAAAATTCATCAACGTGTTCAACGTTTAATCAATTTGATATTTTGTTAATGATAAGATCTTGTAAATGTTTTTTAATATATTCCCTCTTGCAACATATTTTTATAATTTCCAACCGAACGTCTGGTAGAATATTGAGGTATTGATATGACTGTTGATGCCCCACAGAAGGGGCGAAACATGCCTCAACTATTTTAAGGGGGCTCATACACCGCGAGAGTCGGTTTGCGCTTACAGATAAATATTACATTATAGTTTCATTAATATGTAACATAGAATTACAAAAACTGACATACTTACAGTAGACACATACAGCTTTCATTTCATATATGAATGAGAAGAGTATATTAATTATTACATGAGTTTTAAAAAACATATTCATGACTTTTTGAACTTTATAAAGCACAAAAAACACGATTTATCAAAAAATACTGATCTGAACTGATTGATTATTTTTTCCTGTAATGAAGATGCTTAAATCTCAAGGATGAAGCACTGTGAATGTTATTATGGTAATTGTTTTTAAAAAATTAAAAATTTAAATTGTCTCTCAAAAATTCAACAATTTTTTGTTTAATTTTCCAAGTATATCTTAATTATTTTAAAATATAACTTCATGAACGTGCTTCATCCTGTAGAGATCATTAACAGGGATATTAATGCCAAGTTTCATGCAGTTATCTCAAATAGTTCTGGAGATATTGTGTTTTTCCCTCCAAAAAAACAAACTTTCGGGAAAATAACTTTGAAATTTCAACACTTCATATTGACTTGGACTGTGCTGAAAAAGCTCCTGGAGTTCATGTTTCGCCTTCCAACTCAATGTTTTTAGTGTGTTTTTCAAGTATGAGTCTACTCCGGGTTCTCCTTGCCTCCTTCGATGCCTCTCGATGCCTCTTCTCTGCAGATTTCACTTGAAGTATATCTCACTGATTCAGAACAGTTTGTGATATCTTCCCCGCAGTCACTTCCACAAAAATTGCAGACTTCTTAGACCTTAGTCAAGGCACCTCATTAAATAAATTATCCTTCTATTTATTTCAGATACACCATTTTGTCCTGTAACACTGCTGAAGAATGATTTTTACTATTACAAAATTCGCACTGAAAATTGAATTACTGGCCAGATCATGCATGCAGTTTCTGCCAACGTAATGTTGTTAAGGCAGAATTTACAACAGAGATTCTCACTTAAAGCAGTATATAAACTAGGAATATATACAATCCTATAACCAACATTATGTAGACTATGCACAGTTTCTTCACTAGTCGGTGTACTTCGTTTTGGGCTAACCTTCAAATCAAGCCTCCTGGCAGATGCACTATTTTTAGAAGTTCCAGGTGTCTGAAGATCACTGGCTTCATTATTCCTGTTTGTATGTTGATTTCCAAGGAAACGCCTCTTTTTGGACCTCGCCACTACCTTTCTTTCCCATTGTTATTCCGAAATAATATGTAACCACTCACAAAGATAACACACCACAAAGCTGCAGCTCACCACATGAAATACATCGGAACTGGAATACATATCAAAACAAAAGAAGCTTGCAGCTTCCTGTTCATGGTTCCTTGACTACACCCAAAGTCACTCGAACTACAGGCAGCCATTTTTAGTCCACTACAAATCTGCAATTGGTCCGGTGTTATGAAAACAGTAACCGAGAATTTATACAGACACACTTGACAGTTGATGCCACACCCACTCCATTGACAGATGTGCACATGCTCTCACATAATATGCTATATCTCTGACAAAATGCCAAACTTAGCTATGAAACTTAACAGATGTACTAAGAAAGGTATGGTC
This sequence comes from Anabrus simplex, assembly GCF_040414725.1. Taxonomy (NCBI): domain Eukaryota; kingdom Metazoa; phylum Arthropoda; class Insecta; order Orthoptera; family Tettigoniidae; genus Anabrus; species Anabrus simplex. Next base: position 1,405,581,840 of record NC_090265.1, read on the forward strand.
TTTCATATAAATGCAAAAAAGGAAAAACGGAAATTTTGATATCTCGCGGTGTATGAGCCCCCTTAACGATGTTTAACTAATATGTTAACATCTTGTACAGTATTGAATAGGTTGAAGTTAAAATAAATTTCTTATATTATATTAAGATTCTTTCAATATGGAGAAAATGGTTTTCATTACTTGTAATGAAATACTACATACACGAATGAGACAAAATCAAGAATCAAACCAAAGCAGATAACATACTTCTCTACACACAACATAAACTCACTCATGCTAACCGGTAAACTAAAAGTGATCACCGACATAATGGACCAACACAAAATTCTTATCATGGGATTACAGGAAATTAGAAACACTGACCAGGATGCCTTGGAATCTCAAGGGTACAGACTTTATAAAGGTATACCCGGGAAGAGAGTGATGAAGAATGTCCCACAATTTGGAACAGGATTTTTGGTCAGCCTTAAAATAATAAACTCAGTTCAAGAATTCAGATCACAGTCTCCACGACTCTCAACGCTCACCTTAAAGGCATCTAATAAAATCTATACTATAATAAATGCCCATGCTCCCACTAATGATAAAAACAACTCCTCAAAAGACCAGGAGGAAACAGGAGAATTTTGGGACCTATTGGACCAGACCATAGATAACATCCCCAAACACCATATAAAATTATTAATAGGCGACTTCAACGCTCAACTAGGCAGAGAAAGAAAATACCGTGACATCATCGGAAAATGGCCAGCACACAAGAAAACAAATAAAAATGGAGAGAGACTAGTTGACCTGTGTAGAAACCATAATTTAATCTCAAAATCTACATGTTTTAAGAGGAAACCTCAAAAACTCAAAACATGGAAACACCCTGACTACACTAAAGGAGAATGGCAACTGGACCACGTCTGCATGGACAAATACCACCACAAAGAGATCTATAACGTCAAAGTCCTCCGAGGAATAGACACAGGTTCAGATCACTAAGTAGTTAAAATTAAAATTAAACTCACTCCCCAGAGGAGACAACAAAAGCAAGCCCTTAAAACTAAAAGAAAAATAGATCCTACCCAGCTAATCAACAACAAAAATTACCAGAAAGCAACTGAAAAAATAAAAATCACAGACAAACTTGAAGACTTAGTACACAACCTTAAACAAATTGCAGAAGACCTAGCTCCAATTAAACCACGTAAAAAACACCAATGGTGGAACAGTGAATGTGATGAAACAGTGGAGAAAAGACATCAGGCATGGCTATTACATCAGTCCCAAAAGACAGAAATATCCTATCAAAAGCTAGTAAAACAGAGAAAAGAAACTACCCAAGTCTTAAGAAGAATAAAAAGACAACATCATAAGGACACCCTGCAGTTAATTGAAGAACAGTTCAGTAAAACTAAATCAAGGGACTACTACAAAACCTTCAGAAAGCAGCTCCAAAAATATGAACCCCCGACCCTACTGATGAAGGATGAAGATGGTAAGCTGGCCCATAACAATAAAGACAATGCAGAAATTCTGGCTAAACATTTCAACAAGCTTTTAAATTGTGAGGAACCTACAGAACTCCTTCATTTGGACACCAACACCCCGATAAAAACATCACCAGAAAACATCAATCCCCCCACAATAAAGGAAGTCTACCAAGCTCTGAATAAATTAAAAAACTACAAAGCGCCAGGAGAAGATCAGACCTTTGCGGAAATCTGGAAATATGCAGGAACCTCAGCAAAAGTTGCCCTCCATCAACAACTTGTCTCTATCTGGATTAAAGAAGAACTACCAGAACACTGGACAACAGCCCTCATTCATCCTCTGCACAAAAAAGGGGACAAAACCGACCCTAATAACTACAGGGGAATCTCTCTCCTAGACATAACATACAAAATATTTTTAATAATCATCCTTAATAGGATAAGTTTACAACTTGAGAAAGAACTAGGAGAATATCAAGGAGGTTTCAGACCCTGGAGGAGCTGTCCTGATCAGATCATGAGTCTTAAGTTGATAATGGACTATAACAGGAGAAGAAACAGAGATATGGTGATAACATTTGTAGATTTCAAGAAAGCTTATGATTGCATCCATAGAGAATCTCTGTTTAAAATTTTAAGGCACCTTGGACTACACCCCAAATTAATAAACATGATAAAATTGACTCTCACCAATACCAAGTCAAAAGTGAAGTTTAGGGGGGAAACATCAGAGACATTTGAAATTAAAACTGGACTACGGCAGGGAGATGGGCTCTCACCACTATTATTTAACTGTGCTCTAGAAATGGTAATGAGGGAATGGTTTAGAAAATGTCCCCCCAAAATAAAGATTGGCCGAAAAATCAAAACAAATTGCCTGGGTTTTGCTGACGATTTAGCATTACTAGCAGTGGACATAAAAGAAGCAAAAACCCAGATATCAGAACTTCAAAACATTGCAAATAAAATTGGCCTCAAAATATCATTTGAAAAAACAGAAATTATGCCCCAAAAACCAACACAGCTAAAAGAAGTCACCATAAATGGTAATAAAATCAAAATAGTAACTCAGTTTAAATATCTTGGAGAAGTAATAACACATAACTTAAATGAAAAAATCTCAATCCAAGTAAGAACAAATAGATTAGCTAAAGCACAAAAATTAACATGGGATATCTACAAAAAGAAATGTCTATCAATAAATACAAAAATAAAACACTACAACACAGTTATAAAACCGGAAGCTACATATGCAGCAGAAACACTCTTTTACCTGAATAAACAATCAAAGACTGACAGACTTCAGAAAATTGAAAGGAGGATTGGAAGAACCTGTATCAACAAAAAATATCAGAAAGATGGACAGTGGCGGTTAATACCTAACAAAGTCGTGTACAAAGAGCTAGAACCCATTACAGATACTATGCGTAAGAGGAGACTGGGATTCTTTGGACATATCATGAGGATGCAGGACTCGAGACTTCTGAAACAACTAGTACAACACAATCTCGTCTCAAAAAATACCACAACAGGATGTAAATGGATCAGAGAAGTAAGAGAGGATCTGAAGGAAATAGGCCTTACAACAGAAGACACCAAAAATAAGATAAAATTGAATACAAAACTCAAGAATACAAACCTCCGCTTTACCCTTACACAAAACAAACCAACAACACGCACACTTTCAACTGAGGAAAGGGCACGAAGATCGGAGCGTCTGAAGAAGTACTGGGAGGACCGCAAAGCCCGAACAATCCCTTCAAAGAGACCTGAACGACGGACTGACTAAAGTGATCCTATGTGGTCATAAAAGAAGAAGAAGAAGAAGAAGAAGAAGAAGAAGAAGAAGAAGAAGAAGAAGAAATACTACAAGCTGTACCATAACAAATCATACTTTCCTCATGTATGGAGTAGACTGAAAATTAAACTAAACGTAAGCCATAATATGAGAGCTATGATTACAAGCCATGAGAAATTTGGTGAATACTTCTTTAGGTTCAAAATAACAAGACATCCTACATGTGTGTGTGGTGAAACAAATCATCAGACAATTGACCTCCTTGGGAGTGTAAATTATTCAATTTCAAAAGAGGTGAACTTTGTAGGTGTTATAAACAGTGGATCATTGGCCAGTGGAAAAACAGTTAATAAATGGGCAAAAGACATATGTAATTACTTATATATAGGATATTAATTAGTGCTGACAGTCCAGTAATGACAGTAATGTCTGTAGTTTACTATGTTCTTGTGCTCATCAGTGTTGCTCATTTTTCCAGATCAAAAGGATTATCATTGCCCTACCTGTTGCAAACGTTTTGCTCGAGAGACTTACCTGAAGTCTCACCTCAAGACGCATAAGAAACAGGATGGGTATGTTCAATGCCCTAAATGCCCAAGACGATTTGCATCTAAGGAGACTTTGCAGGTAAATATCTACTATATTAGACCACTTCAGTTTAGTGAAATGTATAAATAGCCTACAAAATTTTTCATACAATATTCCTAGTTTCTCATTTTTGAATCAGCAAATTCTTTCAATACCTATAGCAATGATACTTTGTATATTCAAGTTCTTACCTACCTATTAAACCACAAGTGGTTCTTGATTTCATGAAAACTACAAAAGATGACAGTTGAGACATCAATGTTCATTTGCCTGTCATTCGTTGTATCATAAACTTGAATAACAGTCAGTGGTGGGAATATTTTAGTGAAATAATTGCAAGTGTAAAAGAAATATAATTAACAATAAAATGTAATTTATTATTTGTTTACTGTAGTCGCATGTACATATGAACTGTAATCATTATCTGCCTAAAAATCACCAATTACCAGTACACTTATTGTCCATTTGTGCCTCAGTCTACTGGTTCATTCCAAAAGTGCATGGTTTTATTTGTTTTTATTATTTATTACTATTAGTTAATACTTGTATGTGTTATTTATTATTATCTTTTATGATTTGTATTTATAGTAATTTGTTTGTATAGTTATTTTTCTTCCTTGTGTAATGCCATACGCTACATAAATAAATAAATAAATAAATATGCTTACACTGTAAGTGGCAAGCTCACTATTGAATGCTGTGCAAGTGTTGGGCTTAACTGCCTATCCCACTTGTGTAGGTTGTACGGACATACTCCACGTCCTGTTTAGATGTGATTGGGACTTTTCCACATATGTCTTAGAAGTTCAAGGCCCTTGGGTTTCTGTATGGGTTCAGTAAGGTCACGTTCTTCAGATGGGCACTCTCAGTCCAGAAGTCATGCCACTTAGCATCAATTTTGAAGTCACTATCAGCAAGCAGTTGGACTATTCGTAGGGGTGGATTTCTGGAACAAAGCTTGTTTATTGTCAAATGTGGAATGTCATAATGAATCGGAAGTTTCCAATTTCCTTTATTAGTGTGTCTTGTCTTCTTAATGCAGAGGGGGCTATATGACAGTGCTAGGAGCCAATATAGTGGAGTAGTTCTTATGCATTCAGAAATGGTTTTCATTGTTATATTGAGTTGTGTCGATCTTTAAGTGAGAGCTATTCATCCACATCAGAGCACAATATTCAGCCGCAGAGAACACCACAAAGCTGATCACAGAAGTTTGAAGTGTACCTGCTGTTGCTCCCCAGTTGGTGCTGCAAATTTTCTGAATTAGGTTGTTTCTGAGTGCTTAATTTTCAAGACGTAATTTCAAGATGTGTCTTGAAAGATAATGTCTTATCCAGTGTCACTACAAGATATTTTGAGTAACTCTGGTAGGGAAGCATTACATTGTTCATGTACTTTCACTTCATAATCTGCTTCTCTGGTATTTAAGTGAAAGCAGCTGATCTCTATTTTGAAAGGATTTGGTAAGAGTCTCCATTGGTTAAATATTTACGTAATTTGTTAAGTTAGAGTGTTCTCAACAATTTTGAACACCTTATGTTGAAAAGCCAAGGCCAAGTCATCAGCACAACCAAATTTATTTGCTCTGGTTTCAGGTAAAACCAAAATATATAAAAGTTGAAAAGTGTAGGGGATAGTACTGACCCCTGACCCCTGAGGTAGGCCATTATTTAGTTTTCTTTTGTTTGCTTGTGAGATCATCCTGGGTTACTCTAAAGTACCTGTCTGAGACCATGTTATTGATCAGCCTCAAAGTGATTCAGCGGCAGATGACTCTGAACAATTTACACAGAAGTCCTTTCCATACCATGTCGTACACAGCAGTAATGAGCATAGAGAGGATCGCAAGTGAGGGGGAAGAGGAAATGATCCTTTGCCTACATTTGTTGAAAAGTCAGTCTCCTTTGACAGAATTCTCACCTACATCTCCACATACGACACAGATAGCAGTGAATTACATAATATTTTAAATGTTGGGGGGATCAGTGTACCATGTTAAGACAAAACTTACTGACCATTAAGGAATTTCCGACTAGAAAGTGACTGTTCTGTGGCTGCAGAAATAATGCTGTTTGGTATGTCAGTTTAAGTGATGATTTTGTGAATTTTTTTGTTTTGTATGTACAGTATACATGTGTGATTGTCACAGTTATTTTTTGTGAGCAAGTGGCTATTATTTCTTTTGTGAATTTTGTGTTTTAGTAGTGTCATATTATGCATTCATATGTGGCGATTACTTGTTTATGTGACTGGAACTGTTACAATCTATGCTTATTTGCATATTTTCACTACAGGTAGGTTCAGTTGAATTGCATTAGTAATTATGCTTATCGTGCAAGCCACATTTCAAGCTTGTATATCGGCAAAAAAACATGAATGGAAGGTACTGAGGCCTAAAGTCTCAAACAGGGCATCCTCAAAAGTTAATTGCATTGATAAGAATCAAGAGAGATGAAAGAGAATCAACTAACCAAACAGGAACTAGGCAGGGTTCCAGTTTATGCCCATCAGTTTTAATGCTTATGTAAGCACACCACGCAAATATCAGTCACCACTTGAATAATCACTTTGGAGCCATATATAGTGGTGGTAATTTTTGTTTTAAAAGGAAGTACAACTAGGTAATTATCGTCTCTGAACAAATTAAATGGAAACAAAAATTAAAATAAAATAAATTTATTTATTCATTGTAGGAATTTGAAAATGAATGTATAAATACTGTAAAACAAAAATTAGTTTCTTAAGCTGAGAAGGTCACAAACACATTGAAAGGGAAGATAAGTATCCTGAGTAACAGAACACTTGAAATGTATATGCCCTTGATTAATCCACTCTCCCACATAAATCAAATGACTAGATAAGCAGTATTCCTGTCAGTGACTAATATGATTTCAAACATCCCCTGCAGGGCGAGCTTATATCTTAAGCCAGAGGTATCGATGCACTCTGTGGAGCAATGTACTGTAGATGGTGTTGAACTGGTCCCAGGCGGTCATGTGACCATGACAGTGAAGTTGTTTGTGCCAACCAGTTGTATGGAAATAGCGCATCAAAATGGGTTGAAGCAAAGATGTGACAGACCAGCAAAAGGAGGCTATTGTGTTTGGAGTAGCCCATAACCACAAAGTTAATGAAGTTGCCACATTTGTTGGTGTGTCAATACAGACTGTTCAGCTTGTCTACCATGAAAATCCGCATAAGAACTGTGATCACAAAAGGATCCTAACCATCAGGAAACAAAGAAGAGTGTCACACCCTGTCAATGAAAATCAGTTTCACATCCGACAGGAATTCCTGCTGTCTGTGAATGAAGCTTTCCGACCAGTTTCCAAATGAACATCGCAAAGGGAATGGATGCAATGAACATTTGGAGTCGGGCATCTTGTAAAGGCGCAAGATAAGGCTGTATACTTTCACCGTACTAGTTCAGTCTGTACGCTAAGTACATCATGAGGGCATTTGGATTGGATGAGTCACGTCATAGTTTTAAGATTGGTGGATTGAATACAGACAATTTGAGGTATGCAGATGACACCACTTTGGTTGCTAAAGAGTTTGAGGACATCATAACGAAAGTTAGAGAACAAAGTGACAACATGGCCCTATACTTGAATATCAAGACCAAAATCTTGACATCAGGTTTACCATCAAACATTATGATAAATAATGAGTTAATCAAAGAGGTGAATAGTTTTTGTTTGTTGGGATCAACCATCAGTAGAAGTGGCTCAAATAGTCCAGAAATTCACAGAAGACTTGCCCTTGGAAGAGCAGCATTGAAACATCATCAAGTGTTTAGGTGTATTTTGGCATACCAATGTCAGAATGGTTAAGGCATTAGTCTTTCCCATAGCTACATATGGTTGTGAAAGCTGAACCATAAGGAAGCGAGATAGGAAGCATATTGACACATTTGAGCTCTGGTGTTGGAGAAGGATATTGTGTATCACTTGGACAGCCAATAAGATAAATGCATGGATCATTCAGAAGATCAAACCAGATCTGTCTCTTGAGGCATTCATTACAAGATTATAGCTGTCATATTTTGGACACCTTATGAGATGTTCTGACTCATTGGAAAATACTATTATGCTGGAAAGGCGAAGGGGTAATGAAAATCATTTTTAGTCCGTTTTGAAAGTATCATATAATGTATATACGAAAATATTTATTATTTTACCACCTATTCAATACAATGCAGAATGTTAGCATGTGAGTTAAAACATTGTTGAAATATAATGAGACACATTTTGCCTCTTCTTGTGAGGCATCTTCAGTCAATATCAAAACCTTATTTTCTTACCAGGTACCTGGTTAAAGATTATTCTAAAATGAATTGTAAATTTACGTATGTAGGATAAAATTTACAGTTCATCATAAAAATGTTTCTTGAATAATTTAATACAATGATAAATTTGTGTGTAGTTTCACTTAAAGAAGGAGGCATCATTTGATTAGAAGTAACATGATTGATGGCTTGAACCTGTAGTCAATGTTTGATGTAGAAGGAAATTGACAAGTTAGTACATAGTAAAAAAAAGCATAAAATAGGTTCAATGTTGAGTGTAAAATGGGAAGGAAAAGCATTCCAATTACTGAGTCAATGTCGCTATTTGACGTTGGCGTGTATTACTCGAAACATTTATAAGATATTAGTCAACAGTTCATAAAGTTTGTTTATAATTTAGCCCAGCAAGATTGTGTTGACGTGCAATTCAACAGATACTTGTAGTTACACTAATTTGTTGTGAGTCAACCATGTGAGTTTGCCGAAATAATAATGGGCCGTCACTCGCTACGTTGGTGTGATTTTGACGCGAAGAGGATGATGATATTCATTGCTTCAAATTGGACGTTTTGTAATTGAGTTGATATTGTTAAAAAGATTGTTGAATAGGTAGTTGTTGTTATTTTTTTCATCCAAATGACGAATTTTAATGTTGATTGTGAAACTTATGTTGTTGAAGAATATTGTATTGATTTGATAGTTGAATTGGGGCTGTTGAATTATGCTGCGATTCTTGTTAGTGGTTCTTTGGCGTTGTTAGACTGTTGACTTATTTTATACTCAACATTGAACCTATTTTATACTTTTTTTTACTATGTATTAACTTGTCAATTTCCTTCTACATCAAACATTGACTACGGCTTCAAGCCAACAATCATATTACTTCTAATCAAATGATGCCTCCTTCTTTAAGTGAAACTACACACAAATTAATAGAGTTTTAATTATTTCAGAGACATTTTTATGATGAACTGTCAATTTTATCCTACGTACATCATTTAACAATACATTTTAGAATAATCGTCAACTAGGTACCTGGTAAAAAAATAAGGTTTTGATATTGACTCAAGATGCCTCACAAGAAAAGGCAAAACATGTCTCATTATATTTCAAGAATGTTTAACTAACATGTTAACATTCTACATTGTATTGAATAGGTGGCAAAATAATAAATATTTTCTTACATACATTATAAGGTGGAGGGGTGTCGAAGATGAAGGCGGCCAGCATTGACATGAATAGACTCTATCAAATCCAACAAGAATATGTCACTGAAGGATCTGAAGCATATGATTGAAGACCGAAACATCTGGAGGCAGTCTATCCATGCAGCCGTCAGGAATCGACATCGACTTTGTGGCACCTCATCATCATCATCACCTTATAAGAGGTCATTGCTCACAGTGACACATAAAGTTGATCATTTTTGATGGGTCAAACAACACCGAACTTGGACAGTAGCTGACTGGAGGAATATAGTATGATCCAACATGTTGCAATTTTGTTAGTTTTCAAATTATGCAAGGCATTTAGTGCAACAACAGCTTGGAGAGGCGTTTAAACACATTGTATAGGTGTAGTTCAGACCGGAGGTGTTTTTCCTACAATGACTTGGGCCCAGTCATTCAGGTCGTCGTGAACATGTATGTATATTTCAACAGTCTCTATGACCAAGCGTTGCCCTTCATTCAACATCTTCATGATTAGTGTACTGTGGATACTCCCATTTTCCAGGATGACAACAGTCATGTTGGCAGAGATGCACGTATACGTGGTTGTTTTGCCGAACACACATTGACACCCTATCACAGTATTTGATAAATTAAAATTTATTCCACCCTATCAATACTATATATTCATTGTCTTAAGCAGTTTCTTCAATTTGTAGTGCATGTTTCATTTTTATACAAACATCATTAGCTACAAGTGTCCTTGCTTAGGTGAAAACAAAGCTTATCCAAAATTTTCTAACATGCATACAAACTTAAAATCTATTAGTTATTAAGGTAATGATGAAATGAGCTAAAGAGGAGCAGGGGCAGAGAGGAGTGGAAGGTGGAAAGCGGTTGGTTGTGGGAGAATTTATCGTGTTAGTATCTACCGACTTTAAATGCTTTTTTATAAAAACTGTGACAGTTTGTCATAATGTTCATCAAAAAGTTCTTTGTAAAAACTTATGTTCTGTAATTACTACAGATCAAAGCGTTATATATATTTTCTTGCTGCACTGTGTTGTTGAGAATCTCTTGAATAAATCCTTAAAATGAGTGACTTGTGGTGTTTCTATATACACAGTTCAAAAAAATTAGGGGAACATGTTTTTCAACATATGCCATGCTCCATAAAACAATACTTCACACCCAGGTATATTACCAACTAAACCTTTATTCTTTACCGTTGAAGTGTACAAAAGAATATCGATGGATTCACGTTCTCAGAACACAAACGGAAATGTCCAAATAGGGGAAAACTAATAAAACTGAAACAAACTGATAATAGTCCTCCAAGGTGGATTTTTATCACAGTTGGAGAGCTTCAGTATGGTGTATGTCCCCCACGAGCATTTATCACTGCTTGGCACCTACGTGGCAGGCTCCGTATAAGTCAATGGAGGTCACGTTGCAGTATCAGGTCCCATTCTTCAATGAGAACCTGTTCGAGGTCTTGGAGAGTCTGTGGTGGAACAGGACGCCCACGAACACTTTTGTCAAGCCTATCTCATACATGCTCGATGGGATTAAGGTCGGGACTCACTGTTGGCCATTCCTTTTCTTGAATGTCCAGTTCTCGCAAGACAGCTCTGGTGATGCGTGCTACATGAGCCCTGGCATTGTTGTGCATGAGTACAAATTCAGGGCCAACACCATATGCAGCAACCAACACATATTGTAGCAGTATCTGCTCGATGTACCCTGCAGAGGTAAGATTACCACGGACGACGACAAGATCCATACGGCCATCAATACTGATGCCACCCCACACCATCACAGAATCTTGTCCTAATTGGTCGCCTTACTGGACAACATTTGGCATGTACTGCTCACCACAGCGTCTCCATACACGTTGACATCCATCACACTGTGTCAGGGGAAATTTGGACTCGTCTGTGAACAACACTGTTCTCCATTGGCGAAGTTGCCAGTTGACGTGAGTACGGGCAAACAGAAGGTGAGCTGTGCAATGTTGCTGCGTCAAGCGAGGCACTCGAACAGGACGTCTGGGTCATAAGGACATTTCTCTTAACCTGTTCCTTACTGTCTGGTCAGACACCGTGACTCCAGTGACTCTCCTGAGGTCTTGTTGCAGTTCTCTGGCAGTTGCTGAATGATGCCGCAACACACAGGTGGTCAGATATCGGTCATCTTGTGGGGTTGGCATGCGTCCACGAACTTGTCAAACCCTCCTTGTGAACTGGGCTGTCTCATTGTAGCGATTCCACAAGCAGTGAATAACTGAGGGAGAGACATTGAGATCCACAGCAACACAATGAAAATTCCATCCTTCCTGGATGAAAGTGATGGCCCTTGTGACTTGAACCTCTTTAAGATGTCTCATGCGATGTGCTGGTTGAGGTACAATGTGCTCAAATGACCGCAGTAGTCTGTGTACCTTAGAACGACACACGGGCGTACCGCTATTCACTTTGTTTTGAGGGATCACCTGACAGTTGATGCATGGCTACGCATACAGATGTAGTATAACTTCGATTTGACATACCCTGAGTAGATAAGGTCTCAAGATATGCTGTACAACCATTGGAATCCCATCTATCAAATTAACGTTCACATACCAGACATTACAAAACATGTTCCCCTAACTGTGTATAACATAGAGTTCAATTTTTAATGCTGCTAACAAGAGTATCCTGCAGTTAAATGATCATTGTAAGGATTGCAACAATAATCTGTAATCAAAGGAAGGAAAATAGAAATGTGAATATTTAACTGTTGATCATTTATGTACAAGAAGTTTGTGTCTAAATGAATGTTGACTCACTTCATTAATAAGGCATTCCAAATTATTGCTGGCCTTAGAGCAGTCCCACTACTTTTGATATGGCTTTGCATCTTGTAAAGTAATGGTGGAAACTTGTTGGGGCCTCCTCATTGGTGAGAGGAGGTAGAAAGAGAGGTGGGAGGCATGTCCTTGGCTACCTTGCTATTTGTTACTGCTCTGTGGCATGAAGGGAAATGACTTGGAAATTTGGAGGCTTAATCTTGTTTCTGCTATTCACTGGATTATCATATTTTCTACCTAACAATTTTAAATAAATTAAAATATGTTCAAAGAGAGGATTCTTATATTCAGTTACATCATTAAGATTACTATCCTTATTAATAAGTCGATCCAAGTAGGTGTGTGTATGTTCTGCAAGGTATTCTTTAATCCACCTTTGTTAATTTTGTTTAAAATAGTGAGATCTTGTTCAATTTTTGTGAAGCTATGGCCTGTCATGCTCATGTGTACCCCCATAGCTGAAAACCTTTTATGCTTCTCAGCATTGACATGCTCCTGATATCTTATTACAAAATTGCAACCAGATTACCCCATATATGTCGCTTTGCATTATGAACATGTCAGTTTATATATTCTGGAGTCCAAATACCTATCCTTCCTTGAAATGTTTACATATTCTGATTTTAAAATCTACGCTTCATATTATTAATAGTGGAAAATGCTATTTTATAGTTGTGTTTCTTTAATAAATTTGTCAGTGAATAGATTTTTGGATTATTATACATATATCTAACATATCTGTCTTTCGTTTCTGGTTCTATTAACAAGTTTGATTTCTGTTTGTAAATTTCATAATTATCTTGTTTATGGTGCTCATATTAAAACCATTGTACTGAGCCTGTTTCCGAATGAATACAAGTTATTTTTGATGCTCGGATTTTGAAAGGGATATGTTAAAGGCTCTTAATATAGCTATAATATGCTGATTTTTTTTTTTTTGCCTCTGGATGTATCGAACTGTTATTAATTGTAATTTATGAAAAGATAGATTTTCTGTGTATCTTGTAAGGAAAACCACTCTTTTCCCCTTTCTTAGTGATATCTAAAAAGTTTAATGGTCCCTCTTCATTCTTGAGAGTGAATTTAATTTTAGAATCTGAGATATTTAAAGTGTTCAACATGTTGCTGCTATTATTGCATCTTTGATCCACTGTTACATATGTGTCATCCATGTATCGTACCCGAAGATCTAACGCCTCTATTTGACCGATTAATTTTGTATACATAAAATCAGCTTCATGGTCCGTATCGCACTTCAATAGATTCACAATTAAGTATTTGTTTTCCACCTAGTCGATACAATGATTGCTTAAGGCAATTTTTAATGGTCAAAAGTGGTACATGTTTCGTATATTATCAACATCTTCAGCCACATAACACTGTTTAGATGAAAAATGTATAAAATTGACAAAGTAATGCTTTAGAGGAAGTGTCCTTAAAATTATTAATTTGTATCGACTAGGTGGAAAATAAATACTTAATTGTGAATCTAATTTTGTATATTCGAAGTAATCTAAATATATGTCGGCCAAAACGCCGGAAGCTGTGGGGCTTTCATAGAGAGGCCTATCTGTTGATATATTTTGTTATTGGAAGTGAAGTAATTATGCTTTAGTACAAATTTGAGGATGTTGATGAAATCTTCAATTTCTGGTATGCTTAAACGGTTGTGCATCATTAAATTTTTTTGATAATATTCACTGTCTCCTCTGTTGGAATATTCATGTACATGTCTTTTATGTCAAAGGAACATGTTGTATGAAATGGGGTTAGATTGAAATTTTTTATAATTTTACATAAATCTATCAAGGTTTTTTGGTGTTTTATTATAAAAGATAATTATTTGAAAGAAACCTGTGTATGAATTGAGAAAAAAATAAAACAATACGATATAAATAATCACAAATTGGGATAAAGGGGGAACTGTAGTGATCTTAGATAAGATGATTATGCAAGAAAAACAGAAACATTTTTCTGTAATAATTTGTTTAGGATAGTTGAAAAGGGTCCCATATCATGTACCCAAAAGAATTTTAAAATGTTACTAAAAGAAAAATCATCTTTCATTTGTAACAACCAAGATGGGCAGAAATGAATAAACATGAAACCTAGACTCCCAAAGGCAAGGGCGCTCCCAAAGCTACATAAAGAAGGCATATCGATTAGACCCATTATAAATTTCTGGAACAGCTCGTTTTATAAAACTTCTCAATTCATACACAGGTTTCTTTCAAATAATTATGTCCTTTATAATAAAACACCAATTAAAAACTTGATAGATTTTTGTCAAGTTATGAAAAATTTCAAGCTAGCCCCATTTCATACAACATGTTCCTTTGACATAAAGGACATGTACACGAATATCCCAACAGATGAGACATTTAATATTATCAGAAACAATTTAATGGAGCACAACCGTTTAAACATACCAGAAATTGAAAATTTCATCAGCATCCTCTAATTTGTAGTAGAGCATAATTACTTCACTTTCAATAACAAAATATATTGACAGGTAGGCCTCTCTATGGGATCCCCAGCCTCCGGCATTTTGGCTAACATACTGTATATTTAGATTATCTCGAATATACAAAAATAATTGGTCAAATAGACCTGAATGATGGACTGATTAAGGTGATCCTTTGCAGTCATAAAACAAGGAGAAGAAGAGGGGTTAGATCTTTGGGTACAACACAATAACAGCAGTAACATTTTGAACACTTTAAATAACTTAAATTCTAAAATTAAACCTACTCTCAAGAATGAAGAAGAGAGATCATTGAATGTTTTAGATATCACTGCAAAAGGGAAAAAGAGCGTTTTTTCTCTCAAGATACATAGAAAATCTACCTTTTCATTAACTACAATTAAAAATAGTTTGATACATCTAGAGGCGCAAAAGAAATCAGCATATTATAGCTATATTAACAGAGCCTTTAACATACCCTTTTACCGAGCTCGGTAGCTGCAGTCGTTTAGGTGCAGCCAGTATCCAGTATTCAGGAGATAGTGGGTTTGAACCCTACTGTCTGCAGCCCTGAGGATGGTTTTCCATGGTTTCCCACTTTCATATCAGGCTGTACCTTAATTAAAGCTACAGCTGCTTCCTTCCCACTCCTAGCCCTTTCCTATCCCATTGTCGATATAAGACCTATCTGTGTCGGTGCAATGTAAAACAACTTGAAAAAAACATACTCTTTCAAAATCCCAGTGTCAAAAAGAACTTCTATTCATCCAGAAACAGGCCCAGTACAATGGTTTTAATATGAACTCCATAAATAAGATAATTACAAAATTTACAGACAAAATCAAACTTGTTAACGGAACCAAAAAAGAAAGACAGATATGTTAAGTTTACATATAATAATCCAAAAATCTATTCACTGACAAATTTATTTAAGAAACACAACTAGAAAATTGCATCTTCTACTAATAATAACACAAAGCATAGATTTTTTAATCAGAATATTGCAAACATTTCAAGGAACGATAGGTATTTGGACTCCGGAATATATAAATTGACATGTTCACAATGCAAAGCGACATACAAGGGTCATTCTGGTCGCAATTTCGTGATAACATATTACGCCCTTCCGCGTCCAGTAACATTTCATGTAAATTTGACTACTATTATTAATTCAAAAATAGAAATATTGTTAAAGTAAAACTAAATCGTGAAGTTGAATTTAAAAGAAATTATTAACATTTGACCTGGTAGCTTAAAATACTTTTTAACGATCACTATTATCAAATCTCATCTTTTCATCACAATTGAAATGTGCTATTATCTCATCTTTATGCAACAGTCATAAAGAAAACTGGTAAAAGGTGCAAAATCTTCATGGGAAATCGATGGTTACGTTAATATATTACACTTATTTATACATATCAGTTTCTGTTAATGTTAATATTCTCAGCTGTTCTTAGGACAAGCTATTAAAATAAGATTTATTAATCTTCGGTTGGATTATCTCAAGATATGGTTGGAGTATCTATCAATCAATCAATCAATCAATCAATCAATCAATCAATCAATCAATCAGTCACTACTGATCTGCATTTAGGGCAATTGCCCAGGTGGCAGATTCCCTATCTGTTGTTTTCCTAGCCTTTTCTTAAATGATTTCAAAGAATTTGGATATTTATTGAACATCTCCTGTGGTAAGTTGTTCCAGTCCCTAACTCCCTTTCCTATAAATGAATGTTTGCCCCAATTTGTCCTCTTGAATTCCAACTTTATCTTCATATTGTGATCTTTCCAACTTTTACCACTCAAACTTATTCGTCTACTAATGTCATTCCACGCCATCTCTCCACTGACAGCTCGGAACATACCACTTACTAAAAAAGAATGTTAGGTTTTGGTCCACCCAATCAATACGCATCAGATTCCAACAATGCTTGCAACATTTTCAAGTACGGCCGTTCATCTTTAAACATTGCAGAAAGATTGTTTGCAAGAAGTGTTAAACTACCTCATTAAATATGTCTATATTTGTTCTCCAGTGTTTTCTCAACAGTTCATAAAGGAACTTCCATTTTAAATATGGACAGCAACAATGGACATTGCATTCCGTACGAAACGTTATGGCAGGCATGTCACATTTCAAGTTATATTACAATTTTAACATTGAAGACAACAAAAGTTTTTGCAAGAAGTGAGGTCACTTTATGTAAAATAATATATATATTTTGTACCGGGAAAAGATTAGGGATCTGGGCATGAGAATCTTCACGTAGGGGTGGACGGCTCTTATGGAGCAGGTACAGAGAGGCGTACGCCGAGCAGAATAATAGTTGGGCTTAAAACTCAATTTATTCACCATCATGTATTTATGGGCAATGTTTCCTACTGTATTATTCCTGCTCCTTTTCACGAAATATTTGTTTTGTTGGCAAATTATTTAAACATTAAAGCAAGTTATTTTACAAAATTTTCGTAATGCAATGTTTACCTGATTTAAAAACATGATATCCACAAAAGATTGCCTTTATCTTGAGGTTTTGAAAATAATTTGGTTTTACATAAGTCACTATAAACTAACTGAAATGAATGTCTTTCACCAGAAGATCAAATTCAAAATTCCAAATACTGAATACTAGAATTTAGTAAAAGTCTAGTTTCCAATGAGCAATGTAATAATTGTTCGTAAAGCTGCTAAACGAAGTCACTGATTTTACTATCCCACTTGGCAAGAAGAAAGTTTGTTTTGTGGAATTTTATGCACTTGTTTTGAAAGTGGTTTAAAATACACTTCATATCACCTGGTTTTACTGGAACTCAGGACTGGAATGTAGACAGTTGCTGGTCAGCGAACAGCAAGTTGTCACCATAGGCAGCCGGTGTCGTGATATCATCACCATAGCACCACGCTCCATATCCCTTGTTGACACGTCCCACGTCGACTCGAGATTCAGCTTGTGTAGCGGCAGGCAGATATGATAATTACGAGAAATAGGCATTCGTCAGGATTTCGCGCGTCACTGTGTAGTGTAGCAAACACGAGAAAGTTCAACTGACTGTGATTGCTTGGTAGTGTCCCATTCAAAATAAGTTGTAATTACACTTCATAAATGTATGCGTGGTATTTTTGTTATGTGCACTTGTTCGCTGTTCTTAACACTAGCAGCAAAATTACGAAAGCTCATTTATCAGAATAACTGTTCAGAGGAAAAACACAGTTCTAATATAATCATTCGTATGACACATGAAGAAAAGGTATATTTACAACAGTAGAAGTGTTCTAAACACATGCATGTTTGTATGTTCAAACAGCTATATGTTTTGAAGAAGTCGTCTAATGCGGCACTGTCTTGTTCACCTGAGACGAATGCTTTAATGCTGTTTAGAGTTAATCACTTTTGTATTGAAATGAAATGTCGTATGGCTTTTAGTGGCGGGATATCCCAGGAAGGGTTCGGCTCGCCAGGTGCAGGTCTTTCTATTTGACACCCGTAGGTGACCTGCGCGTCGTGATGAGGATGAAATGATGATGAAGACAACACATACCGGGCAAGTTGGCCGTGCGTGTAGAGGCGCGCGGCTGTGAGCTTGCATCCGGGAGATAGTAGGTTCGAATCCCGCTATCGGCAGCCCTGAAAATGGTTTTCCGTGGTTTCCCATTTTCACACCAGGCAAATGCTGGGGCTGTACCTTAATTAAGGCCACGGCCACTTCCTTCCAACTCCTAGGCCTTTCCTATCCCATCGTCGCCATAAGACCTATCTGTGTCGGTGCGACGTAAAGCCCATAGCAAAAAAAAAAAAAAGACAACACATACACCCAGCCCCCGTGCCATTGGAATTAACCAATTAAGGTTAAAATCCCCGACCCGGCCGGGAATCGAACCCGGGACCCTCTGAACCAAAGGCTAGTACGCTGACCATTCAGCCAACGAGTCGGACACACTTGTATTAAATACCAATCTTTAAACACTTTCATTGCATTACTTGCTTTAAAAGACTAAGTATTTATGTATTTCACTGGAAAATTGCGTTAATATGTACCCGCTTTTAAATTACAAATGTTCCAAGTTAAAGATAAGTCTGGTGTGAGTACAAGTTCTACACACTCGCTTTCGACTGAGTTGAAGTTTAAATTCATTATACCACAATTTAAGTTACTGTCACACATTCTCGAAATAGTCCTAGTAGTTCGTGAAAACTACGTTCGTATTTTAATTTTCGAAAAATTTGTAAGTCCAATAGTAGCACTTTGAATACAAGTCTTTTGACGACAATTACGGCAGAGTTCTTACCGGCGAACCTCACTCATGGCGGCTATGTTCGAACCTCGGCGTAGTCACTCACGTACTTACATCGTGTTGTTCCTTCAGCTGCGAGTTATGAACTGATTTTTACTTGGCGAATCCCTGTCCTTTTATACCATTCCTTTCCATGCAATCACGCGCTGTACACGTGATCGGCACGTCATAGCAATGTCACTTCCTTGCGTGAAGCTCGTGACGTAGTTACTCGCTCTCACTCGAAAGTTCCAGCTATGACTTTGTTTACTTCGCAGTACCTCATGCTGAAATAAATTATGTTCCAGACCGCTGGCGGTTCCTGGTACAATATATATTTATATATCTTTTGCGTTTCTCAAATAATCCCTAAAAAGGCATTAGGTTCTTCCATTTGTTTCAATTCCTGAACAATGAATTTTTCTAATCTACCATGTGACTTTATGGCTGATGAAGTCTCAAATAGAGACGAAATATGTAAAAAAAAATTTAAAAAAAGAAAAAAAGGTGTATTGATTGGGTGGACCAAAACATAACATTGTTTCTGAGTTTGAACTGTATCAATACGGATCTATACGATTATTTATTTATCGTATGATGAAAGGAGGAATATCAGCTATTTACAAAATATGTACAAAAATACACACATATACACACACTCTCAAGTTCATAAAATTATTCACAATACTATGTCCAGATGGTTAATCCACTCATCAGCTTCTTGTGTTAGGTTGTGGAGATCCTTCATTGAGCCTCTAAACGCTCTGAGGGGACATTCGAGCACTATGTGATCCATGGTTTGCTGTTCTTCACCGCAGTCGCAATGAGGAGAGCACTTCCATCCCCACTTGTACAGTATTGCTCCGCATCTTCCTTGACCAGTCCTTATCCTATTCAGTATACACCACTGTCGTTGAGGTGAATGAAAGCCTGCAGGCTGCTCCCAAGGAGTTTTAATTAAGTAATGATGTGTCAGGAAGTTTTGGCTCTGCCACTGATTGTTCCATGATCTATTATTTTGAAGTTATTGTCTTGCAGGTTGATTGCTGTTTGCCACGATGGTTGTCTGGACTTTAATCGCTGCGGTAATGATACTGGACAATCTGAATATATTGGTAGCAGTGGGTTGTTTTCAATTTTCTTCCATGTGTTCAGTAGTGACCGAGATCTTCTTAGGGGTGGGGGTGGAATGTTACTTAGAACCGATAGCCAGTGCTTGTTAGTAGATTGAATACATCCTGTGATGGGGCGCATTGCTTGATTGAGCTGCATGTCAATTATTTTGGTGTGAGCACTGTTTAACCATGTAGAACAGCAGTATTCTGCAACTGAGTACGAAAGAGCCAGAGCTGTTTTTCCGAGGACTGATGCATTGGCACCCCAGGTGGTCCCTGTTAACTTCTGTAAGATGTTGTTCCGAGTTTTAATTTTAGCTGCTACATTCTTGAGATGCATTTTGAATGTCAGTGATATGTCCAGGTCACCCCTAGGTATTTAGGGTTACTGCAGTATTGGAGAATCTCATCTCATCTCATCTCTGAAACTGACTGTAGGATTGTAATTTGCATGTTTGTTCTGCAGGTGGAAAGTTGATACAACTGTCTTTTGAGGATTCGGTCGAAGAGAATTATGTTTGAAATATTCATCCAATATCTTCAGATCTGCTGTTAATGTTGCTTCAGCTTCAGGGAAGCTTTGGTCCTGGGCTATCAAGGCAATATCATCAGCGTAAATAAATTTCTTGGACTTGGTATTTGGAAGATAGTATGTGTACAAATTAAAAAGGAGTGGAACCAGCACAGAGCCCTGTGGGAGCCCCTCATTTATTTTGTGCACCCTACTTGTAGAGTTTTCTGAAAATACTTGGAAATACCTATTGCTCAGCATATTGCCTATTAGAGTGGTTAGTTTCTGACAAGGGATGACACTAATGAATTTGAGCAGCAGTTTGTCATGCCAAACAGTATCATAAGCAGCAGTTAGATCTAAGAAGACACCTGTGCTTATCAGCTTCTTCTCAAAGCCATTTTCGATATGAGTTGCTACTGCTAGCACCTGTTCCTCACGTCCTCTTCCTGGTCTAAATCCAGCTTGTTCTATAGGAACAACCTTGTTGATGGCTGAGGAGCTTCTATTGTGGATCAGTCTCTCTAGCAGCTTGAATGTGATACTAAGGAGTGCAAATGGGCAGTAGTTTTCAACTTTTGAAGGGTCTTTGTTTGGCTTTAGTATAGCAATGACCTTGGTTTTCTTGAATAGTGGAGGCAGATGACCTGTTTCTACAATGTTGGAAAAGAAAGTGTTCAACCATCTGACAGTAGCTGGACCACACAATTTGGGGTAAATGCCATCAGCACCTGCTGCCTTTCCAGGTTTCATGCACTTCATAGCTTCTATAGTATCTTCTGGTTTAAATGGGGCAGACAACTCAGATGATTGTGGAGCTGACCTTTTCCTTTTATTCAATTGATGTCTGACTTCTCTTATGATATGTTTTTCCTTTCTTGACTTGGTGGTAGTGATCATGTGTTTGGCCATATCATCTAAGTTTGTTATTTTTTTGCCTGATAGTATTTTTTGCTGTATCCAGTTTCCGGATTAAGGACCAGGCCTTTCTGCTGGAGTGAGTGTGGTCCAAGGATTCTACAGTTTGTTGCCATTTATATCGTCTGTTTTCATTTAGTGATTGTAGAAGGACAGAGGCAGTTGTTGGGTCACCATTGTCTTCATATTCCTTGAAAAGCTTTTCACTGTCTTCATTCCAGCCAGGGATGTACTCTTTGCGGTAAACTCTTGGTATGCATCGTTTTGCTGCACCTTTTAGTATACCAATAAATCTGCTGTAGTTGTTGAAAGTGGGTTTTATCCATCTTATATTGGAGTCAGTCTGCTTTGAAAATTCTGTCCAATTTGCTTTGTTGAAGTTCCATTGTGGTCTCAGGTAGGACAGGATAATGGGTATGAACAGACCTGTCTGGAGAATTACTGGCCGGTGCTGGCTGTGAGGGAACTTGGCTAGTACTGTGAGATGTACCTCATTGTGAACGTTTGGAGACTGTGTAGTGAAGCACAGGTCAGGTGTATAGCCATGATTCCATCGTGCAGAGATAAAAGTTGCCTTGTCTTTAGCATCATAAACGAGTTTGAGGTTTTCTGTATCCATTCAGTCAACAAGTTTTTGTCCATTTTCATCACACTCCTGGTATCCCCAGAGAGTATGATGGCTATTGAAGTTACCAGCGATGATGCTTGGATGTTGCAGTGAGGGTAGGAGTGGAGAAGGCCAGATAAATCCTGGTGGTTTGTATAAGTTGATTATGATCAGGTTACCCACCTTAACTATTGCTGTAAAGACATTGTCATCTGAAGTTGATGGCAGGACTTCGTAGTTGCTGATGTTATCTATATGTATAAAATAAGAGTTTTGTCTGTGCATTGCTCAGAATTTGAAAAGAATGGTATTTCTGTATCGATCATGTCCACAGTAACAAGAAAATGCAATTTTTACTTTTCCGTAATGTCTGTCTGTCTGTCTGTCTGTCTGTCTGTCTGTCTGTCTGTCTGTCTGTCTGTCTGTCTGTCTGTCTGTCTGTCTGTCTGTCTGTACACGCATCACGAGAAAACGGCTGAAGAGAATTTAATAAAAATCGGTATGTAGAGTTGGGGAGTGAACCGCTACAATCTAGGCTATAAATTATTTTATTCATGCTGAGTGAAATGGTAGTTTAGGGGAAGGCCTAAAATTCAATTCTCAAATATTTATATTATTAGTGGTAATATCGATAAATATTACATTACTAAAGTTATATAAAATTAAATTTCTGATCATTTACGTCTTATGCATTTTTACCGTACCGGCTATGATAGCACAGATATTCATGAATTTGGATTTTTGTTGCTAAGTCCATATCAACGCCGAGCCCCGACAAAATGGGTAAACAAAATTTAATGAAAATCGGTATATAGAGTCGGGGAATAAGAAACTACAGTTTAAGCTATAAACAATGTTATTCACCCTGGGTGAAATGGTAGTTTTGGGGAAGGCACCTAAAATTTAATTTTTAAATACCTATGTTCGTGGTCCTATGGAAAAGTACTACATAACAAAAGTTATAGAGAATATAATTTCCGATCATTTATGTTTTATTCAGTTTTACCGTACCGACTATGATAAGAGTGGTATTTCAGAACCGGAAGACAATTAATAATGTGAAGGCCTACAATATCGAAAGCGCGAAACATAGATCAACAATAACATTACACTGACCGTTGTTTGTTGTAATGTTCTTTGTCTCTTATGCTGACATTCAACTCCGATAGATGGGATTACTGCTGCGTACCGAGTATAACAGCCTAACTGAATATTGGCGGGAAATGGCTGAGGAGTTAGATAACTTTCTTCTTTAGCACGCCAATCCTCTGGTTCATACATTTTCTGATACTGCTCGTACGTAACACACTGGTTCATCATAGTATGCCAGTTATTCGATACCTACTCTGACGGACTGTTTTGAAAGAGCAGTGTGCGCACTTAAGTCAGAGGCTCAGTTAGTAGTAGTAGGAGTAGTAGTATGAACTGGTCTGGAATTACAGTTTAGCCCTATTCCAAATTATAGTACCACAATTCACTAAATAACTCAAAATTCAACCCTGAAAAGAGCCGTTTCTTAAGAAAAGTTTCTTCCTCTTCATTTTCATTAAATCTGCATTAATTTTATTCCAAATTAGCAGCGAAGATGTGGTTTCTTCTCTGGCTTGGAGGAAAAATTGCCTCCACGTCAGACAGTTCTTTCCCCCGCCAGTGTAGTGAATTGAGATTTTCCGACTCATCGGGTACTCCCAGGAAACAGATAAGTAAACAGGCATAGTTTTTGCCCTGGGACTATCCACTATTTTAACCCCCCCCCCCCCTCCGCCAAAAAACGGACGAAGATTGTTCACGGATGTCTGCGTCTTGGTCATTCCTGCACTGTAGCTTTGGACTGTTAGTTCGGCAGCATAGTACTGTTCGTTAAAAGTGAGAAAATGCGTTGTTTTTCATTTGATCGAGCATTTCATATGAAGGCATTGTTTTTAATCGCGCCATTCCTACTGAGGTCATTGTAATGACCAATGTTCATTTCAGTTGGGAAAACCACTAAGAGAGTCTTTCTGAGAATCTATAAAGGCAGGCGGAGAGTGAGTGTCTGCCATTATAATGAAAACTTTCCAACCTGATTGTGACTGACGGTAGGCAAGCTGGCCTACCATTACAATGAAAATTCCCTAACCCAGTCTTCATATGAGAAAAGACGTTGGTGACTTGCCTGTCGTGCTTCTAGGGCAACTTTAAGAGCTATGCAACTTAATACAATCTTGCTCACAAGGTTTATACTACCTAACCTAGAATTCTGCATAAAATTTAGAATTCCATAGCGAAGCACCGGTACATCAGCTAGTTTCTTATATAGGTTGGTAATCCATATTTCGGATGATTGTTCGTAGCCACAAGCTTAAACCCTGGAATCCTTCCTCTGCTGTAAAGCTGTAAGTCATCTTTAGCATGGGTTTCTTGGAGTAAGATGATGTCTGTTTGATGATTCTTCAAGCTTTTGGATAAATATTCACATTTTGCTCTGAGTTGGTAAATTTGTATTGATAGTCCAATCATACGAACTTGAGGGCCCTGGACCTGTTCGGGTATTATTTCTCCTTAATCTTTGACCGAGAGGTTGTTTAAGACAGTTCGGTCTCATCGTGATTATTGTTGCTCGCTTAGCACCACCTGGGAGACACGTGCAGAGTAATGAAGAGGTAAATTCTGCAGACGTGAACAACAGTGGACCCCCATCTATACAATGAAGTTTGTAAATTGTACATACCACTTAGACGAGCAGCTTGTCTTCTTTCTCCCAAGTCTTTCCAGCCCATACTTTGCAACATTTTTGTAACACTACACTTTTGTCAGAAATCACCCAGAACAAATCAAGCTGCTTTTCTTTAAATTTTTTCCAGTTCTTGAATCAAGTAATCCTAGTGAGGGTCCCGTACACTGAAACCATACTCTAGTTGGGGTCTTACCAGAGACTTATATGCCCTCTCCTTTACATCCTTACTACAACCCATAAATACCCTCATAACCATATGCAGAGATCTGTACCCTTTATTTACAATCCCATTTATGTGATTTCTCCAGTGGAGATCTTCCCTTATATTAACACCTAGATACTTACAGTGATCCCCATAAGAAACTTTCACCCCATCAATGCAGTAATTAAAACTGAGAGAACTTTTCTTATTTGTGAAACTCACAACCTGACTTTTAACCTCGTTTATCTTCATACCATTGCCAGCTGTCCATCTCACAACATTATCAAGGTCATTTTGCAGTTTTTCACAATCTTGTAACTTATTTATTACTTTATACAGAATATCATCGTCTGTAAAAAAGCCTTCTCTGATTCCACTTCTTTACTCATATGATATATATATAAGGAAATATAAAGGTCCAATAATACTGCCTTGAGGAATTCCCCCTCATAATTATTACAGGGTCAGATAGAGCTTCGCCTACTCTAATTCTCTGAGATGTGCGGCAACAAAATTGTTATCTAAAGCGCATTGGACAATCTTCTTCCAATCAGTTGAAGATAAATTATTTATAGACTTAACCAAGAAACAACATATTTTGGATAATAAATTGGAGAAATTAAAGAGATCCAAATCGCAAGATTATCAAATTAGATGCAATAGTAGACCAGCAGACGATCGTAACCATTTTCATCCACCCGTAATTAACCTATCCAATACTCCCCTAAATCCAAATGAAGAAGGAATTTTAGCCAAGGGACCCAAACATAACTGGCCCGATTTGAACACAACCAATTCACTTATTACAATGATAACAGAATCGGAATTAGCCATCTCTAAAACGCCTTTAGACACACAAGATGAATTAAGATATGACATCAAAAAGAAACTTAATAACATCCTTTTTCGCAATAATTCACCTAATTTTCCCGCCAATTCTAATAACAGGAATGTACTAACCGATCTGAAGCTCCTGCACACCCTAAACAAAAAAATTAAGGACAACGACCTAATCGTGACCAAGGCCGATAAAGGCAACACGACCGTAATCATTGATAAGAATGAATATATCAGTAAAACATCAGATTTCTTTAAAGATAGTTCCTTTTCCATAATTAAAAAAGACCCCACACAAAAAGTCCAAAGACTCCTTAAACAAACCTTAAAAAACTCCTCCTTCCTACTCACTGAACATGAAAAAAGCCAGCTTATAAGTATGAACCCTGGACTTCCTACGGCCAGAGCTCTTCCAAAAATTCATAAGGCAGGTGCTCCCATTCGTCCAATCACCAATTTTAGACCGAGCCCTTTATATAAAACTGCACAATTTATTCAAAAGTTCCTAAGCAAAAATTACTGTTTTTCATCCAATAAATCGGTTAGAAATACCTTTGAATTAATAGACAAACTTAATAAATTTAACATGCAACCTCATTACTCACTTCACTCCTTTGATATCGTAAACATGTACCCAAGCATTCCAATTTCTAAATTAATTCCCATCATCAAAAGTAACTTATACAAAAACAGTCATTTGAGTAAATTGGAAATTCAAGATTTCATTACATTGTTAAAATTAGTCGTAAATAACAACTTTTTTACGTTTAATGATACCATCTATCAACAAAACGGTCTGGCAATGGGTTCACCTGCATCAGGCATTCTCGCAGAAATCTATCTGGACTTTCTCGAGAACACTAAAATCGACAATAAATTCAACAATATTCTCCTTTGGGCTAGGTACGTCGACGATGTCCTAGTAGTTATCAACGAGAACTTGGAAGATGCTCACACCACACTCCAAACACTTAATAACATCGATCCGCATATTAAATTCACATTGGAGTCAGAAGTAGATCAAAAAATCAATTTTCTGGATATCACAATCACTAGACAACAGGAATCTCTAACCTACAAGATCTACAGAAAGCCCACCCAATCGGCCGTCACAATCCGACAAGACTCAGCTCACCCCCTCCCCCACAAAAAAGCAACATATACATATAACAGTCTTGTACATAGAGCATTCAACGTTCCCATGAATAAAAATGATCTTCATACCGAATTGAATACTATCCGCTACATCGCCAGATTCAATGGCTTCAATAGTCATTTCATAGAAAACATCATTAACAAAAATAAATTTCGCCCCAAAACCACACTTAAAAAAGAACCACCTAAACATGACTCTTTTTCCATCTTCACTTACGTCAATGAAATCCACAAGATCACCAACGTTTTAAAGAAAAAAGGTATGAAAATAGCCTTTAAAACCAACAACAACAATACACAAATCTTACATAACACATCACGTGTTAATAAAATAAATAGGTACACAAAATCAGGCGTCTACAGGATTAAATGTAATACATGCTCTAATATTTCTTATGTGGGGCAAACCGGCCGGAGCTTCAACATTAGATATTTAGAACATTTCAATGCAGTCAGATACAACAAATTTTCAGCTATCGGCCAACATATGGTCGACTATAATCACAAATTCACGAATATTGAAACAGACATGGACATTCTCAAAATAGCTAAGAAAGGACCTCTACTCAATATAATAGAGAACTTTTACATTCATTTAGATCAATACTTTAATGCCAACTATAACCTTAACGAAATAACTGAGAAACCCAATATTTTATTTGACCTTTTCATTACTTATTACAGAAAAAACAAATCGGTCGTTCAAAATTCTTTCTTTAAGTCAATTAAGGGTCCCCCGACAGTACAAACACCTTCACTTCCTCTCCCGTCCACCCCGCCTTGAACCTTCCCATCCCTCCCACCCTCCACCACTTACGTCATTCCTCCCCTCCGTATTCACCTACCCCTTTCCTGCTGATCTACTCCGCGCCATGCTCACTCCGTAAGTTGCATTCAATCCAGCAAGTTTGTTCCACGCAGCGCAAGGTGAGTCATCGTTTATATTTTCTGGTGCCTCGCTTGTTCTCCATTCGATTACCCGCGTTAATACTATCTTCTTTCCCCAGGTTCATTGGGGTCCCGATTGATCTGAGACTTCTGTTCAACACAGAAAGCCTTTAATTCCACCATAGAACAGGTTCAACTTTGTCAATTTTAATCTGGTGCTAGTCTCATTGGACAATTCTTCCCTTTACGCAAAAGTGGAACTTACATCTACAACTTTCTAGAAGCATATACGTAGTTATATATGTCAATCGTGCAACAGAGGAGCAACTGCCAACCTGACTATCTCATCAAGAGTTTTTACTGTGACTTCACAAGATTTTACTTGTCATTGTGAACACTTCTGTTACTTTTATCATTATTCACAAATACGGTTTTTTCACTTTTATCTGTCATTCCACCACCATCCCATCCTTTTAGATCCTCTCATTTCTCCATACTATTTTTATCACTATGTCTTTTACTGTTGTAATTTGGCTAGGCTGATGATGGTCCACAGTGGACCGAAACTAGTACCTTTTAATGTCATTGTAATGTTTTTGTAAAAACATCACATGATTTTTTAGTATTGAGTAGGTGGAATATTAAAATTTTGTATTTACTTTAAGCACAGTATCCAGTAATCGGGAGATAGTGGGTTCGAGTCCCACTGTCGGCAGCCTTGAAAATGGTTTTCCGTGGTTTCCCATTTTCACACCAGGCAAATGCCGGGGCTGTACCATAATTAAGGCCATGGCCGCTTCCTTCCAACTCCTAGGCCTTTTCTATCCCATCATCGCCATAAGACCTATCTGTGTCAGTGCGACGTAAAGCAAATAGCAAAAAAAAAAAAAAAAAAAAATTCTCTGAGATCTGTTTTCTAGAAATATAGCAACCCATTCATTCACGCTTTTGTCTAGTCCAATTGCATCGCCTACTCTAATTCTCTGAGATCTGTTTTCTAGAAATATAGCAATCCACTCATTCACTCTTTTGTCTAGTCCAATTGCACTCATTTTTTACCAGTAGTCGCTCATGATCCACCCTATCAGATGCTTTAGACAGTTCAATCACAATACAGTGCATTTGACCTCCTGAATCCAAGATATCTGCTATATCTTGCTGGAATCTACAAGTTAACCTTACTTTCCTAAACCCGAACTGCCTTCTGTCGAACCAGTTATTAATTTCACAAACATGTCTAATATAATCAGAAAGAATACCTTCCCAAAGCTTACATGCAATGCAATGTTAAACTTACTGGCGTGTAATTTTCAGTTTTATGTCTATCACCCTTTCCTTTATACACAGGGACTACTATAGTAACTCTCTATTCATTTGGTATAGCTCCTTCATGCAAATAATAATCAAATAAGTACTTCACCTAAGGTACTATATCCCAACCCATTGTCTTTAGTATATCTCTAGAAATCTTATCAATTCCAGCCGCTTTTCTGGTTTTCAACTTTTGTCTCTTATTGTAAATGTTATCGTATGTAAATTTGAATACTTCTGCCTTTTGAAGATCCTCACATACACACTCCCCTTGTTCTTTAATGATTCCTGGAATGTCTTTCTTGGAACCTGTTTCTGTCTTTAAGTACCTATACATACACTACAATTTGTATGACTGCCAATTATGTTTGCCATCATGTTATCCTTAGCTGACTTCTTTGCTAGATTTAGTATCTTAGTAAGTTCCTTCAATTTCTCCTTACTTCCACAGCCATTTCTAACTCTATTTCTTTCCAATATGCACCTCCTTCTTAGTCTCTTTATTTCTCTATTATGACAAGGTGGGTCTTTACCATTTCTTACCACCTTTAAAGGTACAAACCTATTTTCACATTCCTCAACAATTGCGTTAAACCCATCCGAGAGTCTGTTTACATTTTTATTTACCGTTTTCCACCGATGATAGTTACTTTTTACTCCCTCGTGCCTGCTTTATCAACCATATGGTACTGCCTAACAGTCCTACTTTTAAGACCTTCCTTTCTATCACATTTATTTTTAACTACAACAGAAACAGCTTCATGATGACTAATACCATCTATTACTTCGGTTTCTCTATAGAGCTTATCTGGATTTACCAGCACCACGTCCAGGATATTCTTTCCTCTAGTTGGTTCCATCACTTTCTGAATCAGCTGTTTTTCCCATATTTGCCATTTGTTGGCCATGCTTCCTGTTCTTCTCATTACCTTCCCAGTTGACATTTGGTAAAATTCAGATCTCCTGCTACAATCACATTCCTTTCTATGTCCTTTCGCACATAGCTGATTATCTTATCAAATAATTCTGAATCACATCAGCACTACCCTCTCTCAGTCTGTACACTCCAAAGACATCAAGTTGCCTATTATCTTTAGAAATGAGCCTTACACCTATAAGCATCCTACACCTATAAGCACTCTATGCATCCGGAAAAGCGATAAGTATCTTATTTATCAGCAAAAGTTTGCTTCTAATCAATTAAATTTACTATATTATCTGGTATCATGTCTTATACGTCCGGCTCCATGGCTAAATGGTTAGCGTGCTGGTCTTTGGTCACGGGGGGTCCCGGGTTCTATTCCCGGCAGGGTCGGGAATTTTAACCATCATTGGTTAATTTCGCTGGCACGGGGGCTGGGTGTATGTGTCGTCTTCATCATCATTTCATCCTCAACACGATGCATAGGTCGCCTACGGGCATCAAATCAAAAGATCTGCACCTGGCGAGCCGAACCTGTCCTTGGACACTCCCGGCACTAAAAGCCATACGCCATTTCATTTCATGTTTTATATTAACTTCCCTTTAAAACATAAATTAATCATTGAGTATAACAATGTATTCAGATCCTTAAGTGAGCCTAAATATCATTATGTGACCTCGTGCGAATCAATTAAAATATCTAGGGAACATCATTCTCAAAGGCATTGTGCGATATCAATTCAGTTACATTTCTATACAAAGTAGCAATCATCAATATTAACCTAATTTTGCCATAATTAATTTGAGAGAATGTGATTTTTCAATAGAAATTCTAAGTTAAAAATGTCCAAGTGAACGAATACTCAATCTTATAGGAGTACCTTTTGATGGTCTTACCCTATAACAATATTCAATGAAAGTCAAAACATGTCATCATTATCATAATATATGGGTTTTCAACAAAGTATAATGTCATTAAATCATGAACATTACATCTTCTTCTTTACTCATATCAAATCTTATATCTTATCATTTCAAATATTTCACATATTTACCTTTCTTGACACACAAATAACCTTCTCCTGGTTTATTCATATCATTGGATCACTATCTTCTTAAATAATATCAACATTTCTTTTGTCTGCTGTTATTTCCATATCTAGTGCTATCCTAACTCATTATGATAATGTATCATACACATCACTTGGTATATTATTAAAATCTTAAAATATTCTCCTCATAAGAACTAAAATACGATATGGCATAATATGTTTGGATTCTTTGCTTTCACTGAAATGCTATTATCACATTACTATATGACATTTCCTAACTGGGGTTAGTTTTGTTTCTTAAGAAGACTACCTATTCCCTTTATATTGACATAATAAATAAATCACTCACGAGAATCTAGCATAATTTAGGTTATATTGAAGACAATAGTGATAAAACGTATTAGGTTTTAATTACAAATCATCAATTCATGTTAATATCTACCAAACTACATACATTTTATTTAAGAAACTTATCTCTTTTTCCTTTGCTTCCGGAATGATATCATTGCTCGTTCATCGTCCGCAGTCATGGGTGATGGTCATCTAGATGTTATATGCAGTGTTGGTCCAGCTCGGGTTTATCCAGATAGCCTTCTTAGAGAGCCATGACGATCTTGACTTGCTCAATTACAAAGATAAAATACATTGTTGAAATCAGCTGTAGCGTATGAATGATATCATTTGTTTTAAGATTGCTTTGCATATTTCTAATTTCTATCAGACCTCCAACATGTCTGCAATTATCTCAGTTTGCTTTATGAATTCATACAGCGATGATATTGTGTTATATCGACCGTTTGCTTCTCTCATCAAGGCCTTTTTCTTGCCGTCTGTAATATAGCTAATAACCAAGTCTTGTCACATATTTTATATATATATATATATAATGCGTTTTATATTAATATTCTTATATGTTTTGCGTTATCTTGTTATTTTATTGATGTTAATAATTTCTTTGTCTTAAATTATCTTCTTTCTCGATATTTTATAAGATTCAGCTCGCTTCTCAATCGCAATACATCTGCTTCCCAAGCTTGCTTTTTCATTTGTCTCTCTTGTACAGTGTTGGTTCTTTTAACAATTCGGATTCTTATTTTGCCTTTATCACTGCTATTACAATCCTATATGTTTCGACACTGCATTATTCTGAACTTCCATGACATTTTATGGAAGATAGGAAACTTATAACATTATTAATTATTTTTAATTTTGTTGTCAGTATTCGCGTTCATTCCAACTCGATTGAGTTTTATTTCTGGAATAGTGGAATCAGGAACATGTCAATGCTGAGAGGCATAAAAGGTTCTCAGTTATGGGGGCACAAATGAGCACGACAGGCCATAGCTTCACAAACATTGAACTATCGTAAACAAAATGAACAAAGGTGGATTAAAGAATACCTTGGAGAACATACACATCCACTTGGATCAACTCATTAATAAGGATAGTAATCTTAATGGCGTAACTGAATATAAGAATCCTCTCTTTGAACGTATTTTAATTTATTTGAAATAGTATTGATTACAGATTATTGTAAGAAAAACAAAAATGGATATCTGGCAACAGCTTGGATTGGAAAGAAGCTTGCTGGAGACTCTGGAAGTGAAGAGATTGCAATGGTATGGTCACATGAAAAGAATGGTGCCTCACAGGCCGTGGCGGCCGGTCAATACGTGCTACCGGGCTCCAGCACGTAGCTTGGAAGTGTAAGGAATTAATTATATTCAGTACAATTATTCTGGTGCCTTTTCTATGTTTTGAGTACAGTATGAATTTGTGTTTTGTGAAAATCAGGGCGAGATCTGTCGAACAACTACCGCCGTTCTCCCGCGGAACCTGGCTCGTGCTCACGAGAAATGAGCTCGGGCGTGTAGCCTGAAGGAAGCAATATGCAGGTGCAGCCAAGTTTGAAACACTCCCCATAGCCGGTGGAGTATACCGTCAACCGGGATCAACTTTCTATGATCCCGTCTATAGTTACTTTTTCTCCTGCAGGGGTTAGAAATGCTCGATGCCTCTTGCTACCGTGATGTTGAACGTGATAAGCGATTCTGCCACCAGAGAGTAGCATCATCTGGGCTCAAAAGGTAAAGCGTAACTGGGGGCAATCTATCGCAGACATAATGTTGTTATTAAGGTAACCAACCAATGCTTATTAAAATATCCATCTTCCTTTTGTGTCAAAAATAAGGAATTCGTACGTAAGTCAAAGAATCTTGGACTGACCCTAAATGTTATCCCGCATTAGAATGTACTTATGCTGGTAATAGAAGAGGTCTCAATGATTCTGTTGGTAGCACTTTCAGTTGCTTTGTGCGGTGTTTGATCTCGCGGTTATATTGTTGGTGCGTGTTTTTCTATCACTGTGTTGGTGCTTAAGTTCATACGGAGATTTATCCAGTTATTTATCCACTACAGTGTATATCAAGTGAAATTAAATTAGTGTTCTTAGTGAGGATTTATATTTCCATCATCCTATTTGGGAAGTGAGTATACAGCATGAATAGTGTGGACAGTTTGATGAAAGAACCATTTTCTAGGAGAACATTAGAAGAAAAAGTGAACATAAAAAGAATAGGTCGTCCCACTCCAGTCTTAAATTTAACTCAGAAGGCTTCGAGAGGGCGAAATTCCAGTTATATCAGGCATTTCAACTGTAAAGTTTACGACAATAACAGTTGGATATGTGGCTGTGATATAAGAAATGCTTTGTTTTGTTTTCCTTGCGTCTTATTTGGAAATAATGATATCTGGAGTACGAAAGGTGTGAAGGATCTGGGGCATTTAAACGAATATATGAAGAAGGATTCGTCGAACAGAAAACACATCAATAATGTAGTGGACCTAAGTGCTCTAGGAAATGTGAATATTGCAACACAGCTTAGTAGGGCAAATCATGACAATTTGCAGAGACATAATGCAGAAATAGAGAAGAATAGGTATATTTTGTCTAAAATCATTGACTGTATAAAATTTTGTGGGGCATTTGAACTAGCTTTACGTGGTCATGATGAGTCTTCCGTATCTGAAAATCCAGGAGTGTTCTTGGGATTAGTTGATTTCATGAGCAGTCTAGATAGTGCCATTAAGGAACACATGGAATCCAATAAGGTATTTAAGAGCACATCAAAAACCATCCAGAATGAATTGCTAGACTGTATGCTGGAAGTCTGCCGTGAAAAGATACTGGAGGAAATACATTACTCTAAGTACACTGCTATTATGGCAGATGAAACTACTGACGTTTCTGAAGAGCTACAGTTAGAATTGTGTTCAGATACGTATTAAATAGACAACCACTTGAAAGATTTTGGGGATTCTTTAATCCAGATGGACAAACTGCAGATGCAATATCTGAGTGCATACTGCAGCAGGTCAATAGCATTATTCGGGTTAATCCAGATAAAATTATCGCCAAAACTTGCGATGGAGCATCTGTGATGAGTGGTGAAAGAGGTGGAGTTCAAAAGAAAATCAAAGCTCACTATCCCCTAGCCAATTACATTCACTGCTACGCCCACCAGCTCAACCTCGTATTAGAACACGCGGCCTCTCAAAATTAAGCTGCGCGCGTATTTTTCTGCAGCCTGTCTGCATTTTCTGCATTCTTTTCCAGATCTCCTCAACGTCTGGCAGCTTTGGAGAAAGTGGTAGCACGAAGAATTCAACGATGTTCATCAACAAGGTGGAACTTCAAGTCTAGAACCGTCAATGTCGTGCATGAAAACAAAGATGCTTTGTTGCAATGCTTTCTGGACCTGGAAAAGTCGAAATCTGTAAGGACAGTTCAAGAAGCACGTGCACTCAGGCACAATTTGGAGGACGAAGAGTTCTTATTTTGGCTGTCCTTCTTTCACAGAATAATGCCTCATGTGGATATTTTGTACTCCCAGCTACAAGCAAGATCGACAGATGCTATAAAAATAGGAAAAGCTGTTGGCATTTTTAAGAAGACTGTTGCTTTAGTCAGGGATTCTGTCGATAAAATAGCAAATGAAGTTTCTTCAGAAATGCCACAAAGCAAAAAACGCAGAACGGAATCCTACAGGACGGCTGATGCTAAGGATGTTTGTGATCGAATCACCGAAGTGTTAGATCGTAGATTTGAGTCTCTTTCCTTATTTAGAGGTTGCAAATTTATTCGATTCGATGAATTTTAGCGAATATTCAAAACAGTTCCCTGTAAAAGCAGTTAATACTGTGTGTGACGTATACAGACTCCCAGACAAGAATAGACTAATGACTAAGCTCAGCGTTCTGTATGAAAGAACTGATTTCAGAGAAATTGACGGTGCAGTTCCTTTACTTCAACTGATCCTGAAGAACAAACTACAGGGTACCTTCGCCCAGATAACAGAATTGCTCAGGATTTTGATTACGATTCCAATGACTACTTCCGAACCGGAAAGATGCTTATCGAGTCTTAAAAGGATTAAAACGTTCCTTCGAAATACTATGTGTCAGGAACTGTTGAATTCATTAGCGATGCTATCAATCGAGAAAAAGCTTATCTCAGAAACAAAGAACTTTAACCAAAAGGTGATCGACAAGTTTTGCAGCAAGAAAGATCGCCGTATGGACTTCATATTTCGCCATTAGGTGAGTAAAAACAATCTTTCTCGAAAAAAATATTTATCTCGTAGACAATTGTCGAAGTATTCATCTGGTTCCAGATTAATGTTTTTGTTTGTTCTGTGTTATAAATTGTGAGAAATTATTATTATTGTTATTATTATTGTTGTTATTATTATTGTTGTTGTTATTGTTGCTATTATTATTATTATTAATATTATTGTTGTTAATATTATTGTTGTTGTTATTGTTGTTGTTATTATTATTGTTGTTATTATTATTGTTATTGTTCTTCTCCTTTCTTCATTTCGGCCTGCTGTGGACCACGTTATTTCAACCGTTTGCATCCGTGAGCTTTAATTCTTCCCCAGTACTCTCGCATTCTCGTTCTGTGAGCCTCCTTCCTTTCATCAGTCCACTTCTTGTCTGTTTTCAACTTTGGCCTTTCTTGGAACCTCTTGTATCCCTGGAGCTTTTTCTGGAGGGGAGCACGTTTCTGGATGTCTTCGAGTATGATTCCTAATTCTTGAAGGTCTTTTTCAACTTCGATAAACCAGGGTCCCTTGGTTTTCTTGTTAAGAAAGTAGGAAAAGATCCTATTGGTCTGTCTCTGTGTGCTCGTGCGTGCTATATGGCCATAAAAATTAATCCTCCTTTTCCGAATCGTGTCCGTTATCCTCTCCATTAATAAGGATAGTAATCTTAATGGCGTAACTGAATATAAGAATCCTCTCTTTGAACGTATTTTAATTTATTTGAAATAGTATTGATTACAGATTATTGTAAGAAAAACAAAAATGGATATCTGGCAACAGCTTGGATTGGAAAGAAGCTTGCTGGAGACTCTGGAAGTGAAGAGATTGCAATGGTATGGTCACATGAAAAGAATGGTGCCTCACAGGCCGTGGCGGCCGGTCAATACGTGCTACCGGGCTCCAGCACGTAGCTTGGAAGTGTAAGGAATTAATTATATTCAGTACAATTATTCTGGTGCCTTTTCTATGTTTTGAGTACAGTATGAATTTGTGTTTTGTGAAAATCAGGGCGAGATCTGTCGAACAACTACCGCCGTTCTCCCGCGGAACCTGGCTCGTGCTCACGAGAAATGAGCTCGGGCGTGTAGCCTGAAGGAAGCAATATGCAGGTGCAGCCAAGTTTGAAACACTCCCCATAGCCGGTGGAGTATACCGTCAACCGGGATCAACTTTCTATGATCCCGTCTATAGTTACTTTTTCTCCTGCAGGGGTTAGAAATGCTCGATGCCTCTTGCTACCGTGATGTTGAACGTGATAAGCGATTCTGCCACCAGAGAGTAGCATCATCTGGGCTCAAAAGGTAAAGCGTAACTGGGGGCAATCTATCGCAGACATAATGTTGTTATTAAGGTAACCAACCAATGCTTATTAAAATATCCATCTTCCTTTTGTGTCAAAAATAAGGAATTCGTACGTAAGTCAAAGAATCTTGGACTGACCCTAAATGTTATCCCGCATTAGAATGTACTTATGCTGGTAATAGAAGAGGTCTCAATGATTCTGTTGGTAGCACTTTCAGTTGCTTTGTGCGGTGTTTGATCTCGCGGTTATATTGTTGGTGCGTGTTTTTCTATCACTGTGTTGGTGCTTAAGTTCATACGGAGATTTATCCAGTTATTTATCCACTACAGTGTATATCAAGTGAAATTAAATTAGTGTTCTTAGTGAGGATTTATATTTCCATCATCCTATTTGGGAAGTGAGTATACAGCATGAATAGTGTGGACAGTTTGATGAAAGAACCATTTTCTAGGAGAACATTAGAAGAAAAAGTGAACATAAAAAGAATAGGTCGTCCCACTCCAGTCTTAAATTTAACTCAGAAGGCTTCGAGAGGGCGAAATTCCAGTTATATCAGGCATTTCAACTGTAAAGTTTACGACAATAACAGTTGGATATGTGGCTGTGATATAAGAAATGCTTTGTTTTGTTTTCCTTGCGTCTTATTTGGAAATAATGATATCTGGAGTACGAAAGGTGTGAAGGATCTGGGGCATTTAAACGAATATATGAAGAAGGATTCGTCGAACAGAAAACACATCAATAATGTAGTGGACCTAAGTGCTCTAGGAAATGTGAATATTGCAACACAGCTTAGTAGGGCAAATCATGACAATTTGCAGAGACATAATGCAGAAATAGAGAAGAATAGGTATATTTTGTCTAAAATCATTGACTGTATAAAATTTTGTGGGGCATTTGAACTAGCTTTACGTGGTCATGATGAGTCTTCCGTATCTGAAAATCCAGGAGTGTTCTTGGGATTAGTTGATTTCATGAGCAGTCTAGATAGTGCCATTAAGGAACACATGGAATCCAATAAGGTATTTAAGAGCACATCAAAAACCATCCAGAATGAATTGCTAGACTGTATGCTGGAAGTCTGCCGTGAAAAGATACTGGAGGAAATACATTACTCTAAGTACACTGCTATTATGGCAGATGAAACTACTGACGTTTCTGAAGAGCTACAGTTAGAATTGTGTTCAGATACGTATTAAATAGACAACCACTTGAAAGATTTTGGGGATTCTTTAATCCAGATGGACAAACTGCAGATGCAATATCTGAGTGCATACTGCAGCAGGTCAATAGCATTATTCGGGTTAATCCAGATAAAATTATCGCCAAAACTTGCGATGGAGCATCTGTGATGAGTGGTGAAAGAGGTGGAGTTCAAAAGAAAATCAAAGCTCACTATCCCCTAGCCAATTACATTCACTGCTACGCCCACCAGCTCAACCTCGTATTAGAACACGCGGCCTCTCAAAATTAAGCTGCGCGCGTATTTTTCTGCAGCCTGTCTGCATTTTCTGCATTCTTTTCCAGATCTCCTCAACGTCTGGCAGCTTTGGAGAAAGTGGTAGCACGAAGAATTCAACGATGTTCATCAACAAGGTGGAACTTCAAGTCTAGAACCGTCAATGTCGTGCATGAAAACAAAGATGCTTTGTTGCAATGCTTTCTGGACCTGGAAAAGTCGAAATCTGTAAGGACAGTTCAAGAAGCACGTGCACTCAGGCACAATTTGGAGGACGAAGAGTTCTTATTTTGGCTGTCCTTCTTTCACAGAATAATGCCTCATGTGGATATTTTGTACTCCCAGCTACAAGCAAGATCGACAGATGCTATAAAAATAGGAAAAGCTGTTGGCATTTTTAAGAAGACTGTTGCTTTAGTCAGGGATTCTGTCGATAAAATAGCAAATGAAGTTTCTTCAGAAATGCCACAAAGCAAAAAACGCAGAACGGAATCCTACAGGACGGCTGATGCTAAGGATGTTTGTGATCGAATCACCGAAGTGTTAGATCGTAGATTTGAGTCTCTTTCCTTATTTAGAGGTTGCAAATTTATTCGATTCGATGAATTTTAGCGAATATTCAAAACAGTTCCCTGTAAAAGCAGTTAATACTGTGTGTGACGTATACAGACTCCCAGACAAGAATAGACTAATGACTAAGCTCAGCGTTCTGTATGAAAGAACTGATTTCAGAGAAATTGACGGTGCAGTTCCTTTACTTCAACTGATCCTGAAGAACAAACTACAGGGTACCTTCGCCCAGATAACAGAATTGCTCAGGATTTTGATTACGATTCCAATGACTACTTCCGAACCGGAAAGATGCTTATCGAGTCTTAAAAGGATTAAAACGTTCCTTCGAAATACTATGTGTCAGGAACTGTTGAATTCATTAGCGATGCTATCAATCGAGAAAAAGCTTATCTCAGAAACAAAGAACTTTAACCAAAAGGTGATCGACAAGTTTTGCAGCAAGAAAGATCGCCGTATGGACTTCATATTTCGCCATTAGGTGAGTAAAAACAATCTTTCTCGAAAAAAATATTTATCTCGTAGACAATTGTCGAAGTATTCATCTGGTTCCAGATTAATGTTTTTGTTTGTTCTGTGTTATAAATTGTGAGAAATTATTATTATTGTTATTATTATTGTTGTTATTATTATTGTTGTTGTTATTGTTGCTATTATTATTATTATTAATATTATTGTTGTTAATATTATTGTTGTTGTTATTGTTGTTGTTATTATTATTGTTGTTATTATTATTGTTATTGTTCTTCTCCTTTCTTCATTTCGGCCTGCTGTGGACCACGTTATTTCAACCGTTTGCATCCGTGAGCTTTAATTCTTCCCCAGTACTCTCGCATTCTCGTTCTGTGAGCCTCCTTCCTTTCATCAGTCCACTTCTTGTCTGTTTTCAACTTTGGCCTTTCTTGGAACCTCTTGTATCCCTGGAGCTTTTTCTGGAGGGGAGCACGTTTCTGGATGTCTTCGAGTATGATTCCTAATTCTTGAAGGTCTTTTTCAACTTCGATAAACCAGGGTCCCTTGGTTTTCTTGTTAAGAAAGTAGGAAAAGATCCTATTGGTCTGTCTCTGTGTGCTCGTGCGTGCTATATGGCCATAAAAATTAATCCTCCTTTTCCGAATCGTGTCCGTTATCCTCTCCATATGCTGGTACAGATCGCTGTTGTGTCGTCTCCTGTACTCACCATTTTCTTTGATTGGTCCAAGAATCTTTCTCAGGATTTTTCTTTCTTTAGCTTCTAGCTTCTCTTCATCTCTTCCCAGGAACATTGTGGTCAAAGTATGTTCAAGGAGTCCTGTGAGCAGTGGCGGCTCATGAAAAAATCGTCCTACGTGCTACAAAAAACCCCAAATACACTGTTTTCAATCTGCATATTGCCATGATGAACAACTCACAAGTTACTTCAAACTTAACAACAACAACAATAATAATAATAATAAAAACAGATATTGAAGGTCCTTGAAATTAGAGATGTGAACTGGCATCACAAATATGAGCAGCATCTGCGGATGGATAGGACAAACTGGAGGCGGCTTGTACACAACCGCACCCGGCTTGCTAGAGCAAAGAAGTGATGTTGATGATGATGATGATGATGATTATTATTATTATTATTATTATTATTATTATTATTATTATTATTGTTGTTGTTGTTGTTGTTGTTGTTATTGTTGTTGTTGTTGTTGTTGTTGTTGTTGTTGTTGTTGTTGTTGTTGTTGTTGTTGTTGTTGTTGTTGTTGTTGTTGTTGTTAAGTTTGAAGTAAGTTGTGAGTTGTTCATCATGGCAATATGCAGATTGAAAACAGCGTATTTAGGGTTTTTTGTAGCACGTAGAACGATTTTTTCATGAGCCGCCACTGCTCACAGGACTCCTTGAACATACTTTGACCACAATGTTCCTGGGAAGAGATGAAGAGGAAGACCTCGTGATGTTTGGGAAAAACAGATATTGAAGGTCCTTGAAATTAGAGATGTGAACTGGCGTCACAAATATGAGCAGCATCTGCAGATGGATAGGACAAACTGGAGGAGGCTTGTACACAACCGCACCCGGCTTGCTAGAGCAAAGAAGTGATGTTGATGATGATGATGATAAGGTAGAAAATATGATAATCCTGTGAATAGCAGAAACAAGATTAAGCCTCCAAATTTCCAAGTCATTTCCCCTTTATCCCACTGAGCAGTAACAAGTAGCAAGGTAGCCAAGGTTATGCCTCCCAACCCTCTTTCTACCTCCTCTCACCAACGAGCTGGCTCCAACAAGTTTGCACCATTACGTTACAAGATACAAAACCGTACCAACGGCAGTGAGACTGCTCTAAAGCCAGCAATAATTCGAGACTCCTTATTAACGAAGTGAGTTAATATTCATTTAGGCACAAAATTATTTTACATAAATGATCAACAGTTAAATATTCACATTCCTATTTTACTTCTTTTGATTACAGATTATTGTTGCAATCTCTACAATGATCATTCAACCATAGGATGTCCCTTGTTAACGAGCATTAAAAATTGAACTTTATGTTATATAAAGAAACACCACAAGTCATTCATTTTAAGGATTTATTCAAGAGATTCTCAACAACACAGTGCAGCAAGAAAATAGATATAATGCCTTGATCTATAGTAATTACCGAACATACACCTGCATATACCCCAGCATCAGTGGATAGGGTCTAACACATCCCACTCTGATGAGTCTACTGTCAAACCTAAGACGAAACGCTGGTTAATAGAGCAAAACGCCTGAAAAGCCTTACATCTGATATGTTTTTGACATGTTCTATTGGTGAAAAATATCTAATTCCCTCCATGGGAATTTAGAATTTTCCATTCGGAATTGCTAGGCGGGCAATATTTCCATTGTGGTGATTTATCTCCCGTATGCAGTTATCAGACTGTGCCTCTTACAAGGGCTTCTGATAAGTTCACCTGCATACACCCCAGCGTCACTGGGTAGGGTCTGATACATCCCACTCTGATGAGTCTAGTGTCAGACCTAAGACGAAACGCTGGTTAATAGAGCAAAATGCCTGAAAAGCCTTACATCTGATATGTTTTTGACATGCTCTATTGGTGAAAAATATATAATTCCCTCCATGGGAATTTAGAATTTTCTATAAGTTTCTATAAAGAACTTTTTGATGAACATTATGACAAACTGTCACAGTTTTTATAAAAAAAACATTTAAAGTCAGTAGATACCAACATGATTAATTCTCCCACAACCAACCCCCTTCTCCCTTCCACTCCTCTGTCCCCCTGCCCCTCTTTAGCTCATTACATCATTACCTTAATAACCAATAGTTTTTAAGATTTTATGCATGTTTTTAGAAAATTGTAGAAAAGCTATGTCTTTAGTACATTTTTGTTGTTTTCACCTAAGCAAGGACAATATTTTAAAGAGGGACTTTTATTTTCACAGATAATTCCTCACATTTGCAGCAAGAATATATATGTGGCCTCCCCAACGTCAAATCAAAATGCTTATGGAAGAGTTTCAAACAGAACTTGTAGTTTACACTCAGATCTGGATGTTTTTCTTTGAAAAGTTGCCACATAATTTTTATGTTGAGGTTTGAGTTTAAGTATTTGTAAGACTTACTAGTGTAATGGGCTTCTTTGTGGGGAAAAGAGTCTATATACAGTAGCTGTCAATAGCCTTTATAATATGTCCCAGTTTAGCATTCCCCAGAGGATTTTACCCTTGTAAGTCTCTTGGTACTTGCCTTGCGACAGTAGTTTACATACTCTTTTGGCACATTCAGGAGATATGCCATGGACAGAAATAAATGCACGTTTACATACTTGTACTTTTCCACTAGATGTAGGCACAGAATATTGTAAAGGAATGCAACTTTGATTTACCACTTGTTGTGTCACCATTGTCCGATTTATGCCTTTTTCTTTCTATTGGCTTGCACTCAATCAGTGACTGAAGATAAGCATCGTGTTCGGTTTTGGTATTGAAATCAATAAACTTGGCATATTTTGCAGTTGTTTTGTCCTCTGTAATCTTCTCCAGGATAAATTTCCATCTGCACCTAAACAGACAAGCAAATTCAGATCAAAATTTCAGCCATCAAAATATTAAAAAGTTTTTGAATGTTCCGGCTTAGGTTAAACAAACCTTCTTCAAAACTATGTTTCAGTGTTTAAAAAGAGGTTACTGTTAATAAACTATTATTATTATTATTATTATTATTATTATTATTATTATTATTATTATTATTATTATTATTATTATTATTATTATTAGCGTATGGTAACGTACACAAAAACAATACAAAGATTAAATATACAGCACAAAATAATTATATACATAATTACAAGATATACACATAACATTGAAAACAATCATGCAAGCAAAAGGGTTCAAAGAGTTAGATCTAAGTTCTCTAGCCATTGTATGGCCTCAGAAGAAGCCACCACAAAGTCCTGGCTGGATCCAGCGAATGCCCTTCCAATGCATTCGGTGACAATATGATTGATAGTCTGCTTAACTGCACCACAGTCGCAGGCTGGAGATGATCTCATTCCCCATTTAAACAACATTGATCCACATCTCCCATGGTTAGTACATACTCTGTTGAGGGCTACCCATGTCTTGCGGGGCAAATCAAAGCCAGCTGGAAGATTCTTATAATTGAACAGTGTCTGCCATTGAATCGGAGCTACACTGTTCCACTCTTGTTGCCAATCAGTTTTTGGATTGAAATCCCTCCTAACAAGTTCCTGTGCTATTCGAATAGGAGGAGATCTTGATTTTAGGCAGCTGAATCTGACGTTAACATCTTCATGGATAAGGAGATCAGGATTGGTTAATATCTTGTTGTATTC
Source organism: Anabrus simplex (assembly GCF_040414725.1). Classification (NCBI taxonomy): domain Eukaryota; kingdom Metazoa; phylum Arthropoda; class Insecta; order Orthoptera; family Tettigoniidae; genus Anabrus; species Anabrus simplex. The sequence continues at coordinate 1,405,625,761 of NC_090265.1, forward strand.
TCTGACCAAGTTATTCAATCTTCTAAATTCTAGGAGGTTCTATGTGGCTGAGCACTGGCAACCAGAAAAGAGGAGTAGATTTTACTGTGCCACTTATGACACGCATTGTTTCATTCAGGACCGTGTCCACCTTTTTAGCATGAGAGCTGTTGATCCAAACTGAAGAACAGTACTCAGCTGTGGAAAGCACCAGCGCCATAGCTGAATTGCGCAAAGTAAATGTAGAAGCTCCCGATGTGGAACCAGCAAGTTTGTGGATGATGTTGTTGCGTGACCTTAATTTGGCTGCTAGGTTGGTTAGATGTTTCCTGTATGATGGCGTTTGGTCTAGAGCAACTCCAAGATATTTGGGGTTGGCATTGTGAGGGAGAAGGCTTCCATTAAGTGACACTTTCAAGGTGATATTCGCTTGCTGGTTATTTAAATTGAAGACGCAGGTTTCCATTTTATTAGGGCTTAGTTTCAAGCACCACATTTTGAAGTATGTGCACAGAACATCCAGGTCTACATTTAAAGTTCTCTCTATCACATTAGCATCCACATGCTGACTAATTATTGCCAGATCGTCGGCATAAGCAAATTGACGAGAGCTCGTGACAGGTATGTCTGCAATATACAGGTTAAACAGTAATGGAGAGAGAACAGATGCTTGAGGTAGTCCATTGTTAAGTACCTTTTTTTGCTGTGATTTGTATGCATGACTATCTGGATAATTCTATTTGAGAGCATATTGTTAATCAGACGCAACATTTGACTACTTTGTCAGTTTGAAGAAATATACAATACCTTCTCTCCACACTGTATCATATGCAGCTGTTAGATCAATAACCTGTCTCAATATGTGTTGTCAGAGCAAGCACCTGATCTTCACAACTATGTTGAGGTCTAAAACCAGCTTGTTCGATTGGAATGATTCTAAAAATTAGAGGATTTATTCTATTGTAGATAAGCCGTTAATAAACTAACAACTCTTGACAGGTAGGTTAATCAAGTAGGCCTAGTGTTTATAATAATACTAAATTTTAAGCAAGTTAGTCTTTCTGTTTAATGGCACCAACTATACAAGTATGTGTGAACAACTAAGGCTACACTATGTTTATAGGTTTACCTGCAATTGAATCCGTGTTCTTTTTGTTTCACCACATTTCTTTTCCAGTGTTCGTATTCTTCATTCTTGACTCGTGATTTTTTAAATTATTTCACACTTGTATAGAATTACTAATATCACTTTCACTTGAACTCATTTTTACTCGGAAACAAACATTGACAACAACAAACAACAAACTGAACACATTTACAGCTGTTTTAGGTTGCATTAAAATAAGGAGGAGCAGTACTACCACCAGCTACAAACTTTAAGTCACTTGAGAAACAACACATCTCCAGGACTTGTGGTGTTTCTCAAATGAACGAATGTTTGAACATCTCGTATCACTGTGCTTACTTATTGGAGATGTGGTGTTGAATAGGTATTGGATGTGCCTTGCTTTCACTAACAATTTGGTATGTATAACTCTCTTTCAACAGAAAATGAGGTGTTTCTCAAATGACTAATTCAATTGTACTAACTGAAGAAATTGCTTAAGGTAATAAATATATAGTATCGATAAGGTGGAATAAATAGTTAATTTTAATTTATCAAATACTTCAGACATCGATACTGATCATGAAGTTTATTGCTTGCAACTGTATCAAAAGCTCAACTGGTCCGCTAAATTCTCCTGATGTTATAGAAAATGTGTGGGATTATTTTGAACTGTGGGTAAAACGTGACACAGCATCCCTGCAATTTGGTGGCTCTACGGGACCTCATCATCAGTGAGTTATTACAGCTAGATATGGCATACCTGCAGAAACTTATGGACTCCCTTCCTTGTCGAATCAAGGCAGTTATCATAGCTGGAGGTGGAGTTGAACAGTATTTGAAAAATGTCTCCAGGGGGTAACTAATCTCTTGTCTGGTGAGCTTAGAATAGACAGTAAAGGAAATCAAACAGAAATTTGGAAAAGATAATCAAAGTTATAGGAGAAGAAAATCCAAGTTTTGTAGATTTTACTTAATCTGAGTCTGCAAGATACTTGGAGAAATTGCTGAATGATATGAATGTAGTCTTGGAGCAGGAGCACATGATCAGAATAAATCTAAACTGCAAGTAATGTGATGAGTCGAATGAAGTCAGGGGATGCAGAAAATATGACATTTGGTGATGACAAACAGGAAGTAAATGTACAGTGGTCTGCCAAATTATTATACTCAGATTGAAAATACATGGATTTGCTAACATTTTGGCAAAATAAATATATTTCTGGTAATATTTCATGTATTTTCTTTATTTAATTTGTATTTCGCATTTTCTATATACCATTTTCCACAGAAAAAGCAGTTTCTTAACTACAATTGTATTTGTAATGATCAAACGTTTAGTATTTTGTGAAGCCCCTCTTAGCCGCAATCAGTGCAGAGACCGTTCTTGGCATACTTGTAATGCATTTTCTTACCAGTTCCTCCATATATGGGCTGTTTCTAACCTTATCAAGTCTTTCTAGGAGTATGTTGTTGCTTGTAATGACACCTTGTTTAGTAATTTCTTTTTTCAGTGTCTTCCAAATATTTTCTATTGGATTCATGTCAGGCGAGTTGACTGGCCAGTCCAATATATTAATTTTTTGATTCTGTAGGAATGCTGTTACCGATTTAGCCTTGTGGCATGGTGCTGAATCATGCATGGAGGTAAAATCATTTTTCGGGAACCATTCTGAGACTTGAGGCAAAAGTTCGTTCCTTAGCAACAGCTCGTGCTGATCCTTCCGCATCGTGCCTTGAACAATATACAGAGGGCCATTACCCTTGTTGATCATCACAGATCAAATCATTATGGAGAGAGGTTGTTTCACCCAATCTAGGGTGTACAAAAAATTCTTCATTGAATTTTTCATTGCTGCGGTGTCGAACAAACTCTGTTTTATCATCAAGGATCTGTATCGAAGATTCATCTGAGAAGCAAACCAAAAAAATACAATGCCAGTGTATGAAAGTATTATTCAATATTATCTTATATCATGAGAACACAAGAAATTTCATGTACAATTTTACAAACCTCATTCCTATCTTCCTCTAACTAATTTTTGTGATACTTAGCACACACTGAAGCCTTTTTTGTTTCATAGCAGTTGTCAACTTTGGTTTCCTTAAAGGGCGGTGGCACTTCAGATCCATTTCTTTGAAACGCCGCTCTAACGTTCTTTGCGATAAAGCAATCCCAGCATTCCGAAGTTTATTTATTAACACTTTAGCAGGTGTACGATGAATTTTTGTTGCATAATTGCGAATTATTCTGTCAAGTCTGGACGAAGTTATCCTTTTTCTGCCACACTGACCTATGCGGCATGAGTCAAGAGGTGTGCTTGTTTTGATTTTTTGGCGATATCTCTCACCGATGACTGTGAAACCCCACAATTGATGCAATCTGCCATTGGTTATACTAACAGTGGGGCAATAATGTAGAAATTGTGGCTTTCTTACGAAGTCTTAAGTCACAACGCTTCCCCATCTCAATTTCTAGGTTAGAATCCCTAAACGGAGAATAACAACGGATTTAAAGCGTCGTTCCACATGGCTTACTATTACTAAGTACTCCGCATTCCTTACTGTAAGAGTAACTTGTAATTACTAACCTTAAAATAGAACAGATAAACTACAATAACCAGAGGACATCAACGAGCAATAGTAATACACAACTTACGCGCCAATAGTGCCGAAGTTCCAGGCTGACCAACAATGACACAACACTATTTCAGGACTTGTCAACTTCATGATATATTTAGCAGTCTCCAAAGAATAAATAACTCATGAATGGACAAGCTGTAGGACTAACAATGGAAAATATAACAGCTTTGCCCTTCAAAAAGGCAATAACTTGTTCTGAGTATAATAATTTGGCAGACCACTGTATATAGTTATCTGGATAGAAATAATCAATTATGTTTAAAGTAAAGAGGACATTAGATATTAATATGATTCAAGTGAGTTATTTTGTACTACGTTTATTGACGAGCTTAGCTTATCAAAGTTACTGACCTGAAAGAAGTTTTCACAGAAACTGACTAAGTTTCCTGGTAAAACTGAATTTAAGTATTTGAGTTTTTTAACTCGTGTAATTTATCTTGGAATGTTTGTAAGATATAATTATACATATTCCATTATTGTGATGTCCAGTCAAATTGTTGATGGTTTTAATTGATCCTCAAATTTCCTGTTTTCCTGTATTATATGCTTTCTTTTTTGTGATCCCTCCAAAAACAGAGAATATCTATATATCATTCTCCCTCTAAGATACAGATCACATTTCTGCATATTGTAAAAAATTTCTGAAATTATTTACAGGTTCATGAAACAACTTTTCATGTACGACCTCCAAAATCAGATCTGAAGTTCAGTGAGCAAAAGTTAGAACAAACTACAACATTGAAGTCTAACAAACAAGATGGGCAAGTCTCAGGAGCTGATTCTTCTCATGAAATGGCGGATATAGAAATTCAAGATATCGATTCGGACATTTTAAAAGGGGACCATTGCAATGCTGTGATATATCTCCACATGAGTGGATCAGAGGATCTCAAGTTCACATTAAATAATTCTAAAAACACCTACTAGATCAGTAGTAAAACATGAAAATTTCATTATTCCATATGAAATGATTAAATGTTTAAGTTTTGGACTATCCAAAATTGGTGCATAAAGATAAACTGAATCTCAGAACTTACGCATTGTCAAATAGGAAAACATTCAAAGCAATATGAAGAAAATAAATTATTTACTTTGTGGAAAACCTTCAGTTACTCCAGGCTTTTGCAGTATTTAAGAATAAACATCATGGAATTTTCTTTGTGAAATCTCTAAATTCACAAAACACATATCATCACAAGAATATGCATAAAATACCATAATAATTATGAGAAGATATATTCTGAAAAATTTATAGTTTTTAACCAAATATGCTGGGATTTTATTCTCTGGCTTAGGAATCCCCATCAATTTCTTTGTATTTTTAATATAAAAATATAATGTTTTACAACCTCCTACCAATACCAAAAATGAATGGATCTGAATGACTGTTTCATTCTTTCACTAATTCATCAAGTTTTATGTACATAATATTGTAAATAAAAATAATTCTGTAAGTATTCAAGCTATTTCGCATTTCGTCCCAGTGTGACAATCAAACTGATGAGCTCATTGCCACAACCGGGATGAAATACTGTTAATTTCATGACTGAAAAAACCCTAGAGCTATTTTTTTTGTTTTGGGGGTTAAAATTTTAAAATACTTTGTTGACAGACAAGATCCATAAAAGATCAAGATTCATGGCCAGTGCATACAGTGGAGGCCATTGCGTAGGCTATTTGGAGTCACAGGCAGTGCCAATGAACTATGAGAGACTTGGTCTCTTCTACAAAAACTGATGCCTACTAGGCCATCAGATGATGTTGATATCTATTCCCACAGGGAAGTGAAATATTTGTCCTGAATGAGTAAATTCATAATTTCATTATAAATGCTCCATTATTGGACATTATAAATCTCTAACCAACCAAGCCCCGCGGTGTAGGGGTAGCGTGTTTGCCTTTTACCTGGAGGCCCCGGGTTTGGTTCCCGGTCAGGTCAGATATTTACCTTTGCAACTCTCCTGGACGACAGAGAATAGCCGTAACCCACCAGGTAGCCCACCTCTCCCCTTCAGGGTGGGGAATGAAAGCTTGTAAGTAGTAGTAGCCTCCACTGTATGATGCACAGGCCATGCATATTGGTGAGTATGCTAATTGCCAAATGATGAGCCCAAATTAGCGCACTGGTGCAAAACACTTGCAATTGGGAATGGGTTGGTTGGAAGATTTATAATGTCTAATAATGGACCATTTATATTGGATTTATCAATTTACTCATTCAGGACAAATATTTCAGGTTTACCTGATGTGAAAATGGTAAACCACAGAAAACCATCTTCAGGGCTACCGACAGTGGGGTTCGAACCCACTATCTCCCGGGTGCAAGCTCACAGCTGCGCGCCCCTAACTGCAAGGCCAACTCGTCCAGTAGCTTATTCTATATGGCATGCCGAAGGTTCCTTAAGGTTGCACAGTATGCAGCTGCATTTATTGTTGTCCCTTGTGGCATAAATTTGACTAACAGGACTCCACACCTGTTCCAAAACACAGTTGTCATAATCTTGCGTGTTGATATTTTATGTTTGGCTTTCACTTTGGCTACAGAATTCATGTGTTACCATTCCACTGACTGCCGCTTTGTTTTTAGAATTACATGAGACACCCATGTTTCATCCCCATGACAGTGCGGTCCAAGATTTCATCTCCTTCCTCACTGTATCAGGTCAGAAAGCACTGGCCAACTTTTTTTTTTTCTTTCCTCAGAAAGCAGCTTGGGAACCCATCGCAAATACGATTTTCTGAACTGCAAGTTTTCAGAAACAGTGTTGTACAGAACTGACTTTGAAATTTGGGGAAATTTCAGAGACAAAGTGGAGATCGTGAACCACCTGTCTTCATGAATTTTTGCATCAACTGCGCACACCAAATCATTTTAGGAGGTCAGCCTGATCATGGTTCATCATGAATGTTCTCCTGTGCATCCTTGAATGACCTACCCATTTATCCATTTTGCTGTCACTCATTGCATTGGGGTAAACATCTGCTGCTGACATGTTCCTTCCTGTCAGAAACGGAATCATTGACTGCATTTCACAATCGGCGGGCCATTCGGCTGTCTTTAACATTTTACTCTCTCACTATAGCGTATAGAAGAGGAAGTGTATGCTCTTCTCTTTTCACTCATAAGCTGACTGAAGAAGTTGTGGTCCTTCCATCAGCGGCAGCACAATCACCAGAACCGAAGCAGATGAGACTTGTCATTAGTGTACGTTACATTTTGTATCAAGCTAACAGAACTTATATTGCTTTCCATTGTCACTGTTAAGAGGTTTAGGCAGTTTATATTATTGATGTATTTATTAGTGAATAGTGCAAGTTGTGTTATGTCTTAAAAACAGTAGTGTACATCACTATTGTACTTGAAGACAGGGTGTTTCAGTGTGGGAGTTACTGCTGCAACATGCCCACATGTTTCATACCTGGTTATACATCTGGATATGACAGATCTTCTTCAGTTAGGCACTTCTTTATAACCCCTAAAGGGAGTAGCATCTTCCTGAAATGGGAGAAGGCTGTACGGAGATAACATAGACAGCTGACTCCTCATAATTGTTTCATGTGTGAAATTCATTTTTGAGATAACTTCTTAATAAAAGTAGACTCATTTACAGTGAATGGTGAAAGAGTAGAGATACCGAAACAGTGGTGGAAATTAAAATCGGAAGCATTCCTCCATATATTTCCTATTCTGCCCAAATATCCCTCTATGACAGTTAAGAAATTTAACTTTCATGAAGAGGCAATCGATGTGAACAGATGTCTTTTAAAAGCCCTAATTAGAACATAAAAAAATGTCAGTGATCAGCCCATATGCTTAGCAGTTGAAGATAGCACTGATGCCATAAATGCTAAGAAAGCAATTGCTTTGTTAAAGAGGAGATTGAAGAATCCGATACATAATTTCAATAGTACATAGAATAAACTAAATGTCGCTAAAGCTGAAATCAGTTCCTTGAAAAAATATTTCAGATATAAAATAAAAGAGCAGTTTCAAATAATCAAAACAATTTGCATCTCTCAGCAAAAAAAAAAAATATATATATATATATGTATTTGATACAATGTTAAAGAAATGAGATATAGTGATGAATTACTTTTTTATTCTATTTTGAAAATAAAGTCTCCTGCCGGGAGTTATTGGCATTGCTTAAATCATGACTTGGTGCCTTTGGCTTCTGAAGCTCATTTAAGAAAATGTGTGAAGGGCCTTAAATGTTTGTATACCGGTAGCATAAATTATCATGCTACTGCTGCCATAGCACAATTTTTTAGTGGAAAGAATGAGCATGAACACCTAGGGGATGCTGATATTTAATGAGGTAAAGCTTACAGAAGAAATTCATTTAACTCGGATTCATCATAAGTGAAGGGTTTGTTGAATTGGGAACATTTACTTCAGAGGAATGCAGGGATCAGTTGGCAAATCATGCCCTAGTTTTCATGTTTGTTCCCTTCCAGGATAACTGGATCCAGCCCATAGCAATATACACTAGGTGGAATGCCAGCCCTAGTGACATAATTACAAAAATTTTCATTCAGGTTATCATGCAATTAGACTACTGAATGAGTTGGCCGTGCAGTTTGCATTCGGGAGATAGAGGGTTCAATCCCCACTGTTGGCAGCCCTGAAGATAGTTTTCTGTGGTTTCCCATTTTCACACCAGGTAAATGCTGGGCTGTACCTTGTTATGGCCACAGCCATTTCCTTCCCACTCCTAGCCTTTTCCTATCCCATCAGAGGGTTCAATCCCCACTGTTGGCAGCCCTGAAGATAGTTTTCTGTGGTTTCCCATTTTCACACCAGGTAAATGCTGGGCTGTACCTTGTTATGGCCACAGCCATTTCCTTCCCACTCCTAGCCTTTTCCTATCCCATCATCGCCATAAGACCTACCTGCGTAGGTGTAACATAGTAAAAATTTAAAAAAATAAGAACAATTAGAACAAGTGGGTATAGGAATCCTTTGGTTTCATGTCTGATGGTAGCCAGTTGAATAAAACTGTAAGAAAATGCTTAGGAATATCCGGCAAGAGAAATTTAGATTGTTCAGTTTCCAATCCAGCTGACTCATACAGAAAACTGTGGGTTTTTTAGATGCACCACGTACATTTAAGTGTGTAAGAAATAATTTCCATGACAAAGTACAGATTAAATACAATGGTTGTATTGTTGATTATTCATATTACAGGAAAGTTTGCTATAAACTTACAACTGCCCATTTGAATCCTAATTAATTTCAATGAATGAATGTAAGGTTGCCTTTTCAGCTATTCAGTAGATCTGTTGTTAATGGTATAGAATTCTGTTGGGGTGTTAATTCAGAGGGTTTAGAAGACCGCGAAGCAATGGAAAGTTCACAAGTGATTTAAACTGTCTTATTGATGCATTAAATTTATCCATCCCTACTCGAGCACTGTATTAACACATTCACTCCCGCATCCGACTTAAGTCGGAAAAACTTTCACCAGTGCCTTAAGGTGTTTGGTGAGAAATATTTCAAGCTATGTGTTTAGTGTCTTAGGTTTACTAATAATTCATATTTGATGCTAATACCTTGCCACTCATATGTGATATAGTTTGCCATAATGGAAATATATATGCATTTTTGTGATTACTACTGTAAGCTTTTAACATTCAAAGACCAATCATTACTGTCTACTGGCCATGGGTACATATTGCAAGGTGCAAGTATACTTGCACGACCATAGGTCGGTAATGTCTTTGAAGTTGAGCCAGAGGTACTCCTGAGGCCTGTCGTAACGGGATGGAGAGAGCCCACAGAAAATAAACGATGGTTAGTACGCATTGATGTTGATGGGCTGGAAGGAGGAGTACCTTTGGATGCAGGGCTGTTTTGTTGTCTGTTATAAAAAATAAAAAATAAAGGCATCACTGGTATACGTGTTTGATTGACTGTGTGAACCTTCACAGATGGTATACCACACCCGAAAACATTATGTTCAGGAAATGGCCGGAAGTGAACGTGTTAATCATCACAGGCACGTGACACATTAGTAAAGTGGCAGAATATCTTTAGAGATACTGAAAATACATTCACTTTGCAACACTAGAGTCCTTGAGAGTTACCTTAAAAAGCACTTTAGAAGTGGGAAAACAATTACAGTTATGTTTTGACAGGAAGATGTTATCAAGATACCCTCGAATGCCATTTTTGTATCCTGTGATCACCAAGTTGTGACGATCATCTGTCCACTATTGAATTGCTATATTTACATATGTCACAGTCCATTTACATATCACCTAAACTTGATTTTTCACCGAGCTCGATAGCTGCAGTCGCTTAATTGCGGCCAGTATCCAGTATTCGGGAGATAGTAGGTTCAAATCCCACTGTCGGCAGCCCTGAAGATGGTTTCCCGTGGTTTCCCATTTTCACACCAGGCAAATGCTGGGGCTGTACCTTAATTAAGGCCACGGCCGCTTCCTTCCGACTCCTAGCCCTTTCCTGTCCATCGTCGCCGTAAGACCTATTTGTGTCAGTGCGACGTAATGCAACTTGCAAAAAAACCCTTGATTTATCCTCTGGCAGAAACTGGGAGTACTGAGCTGAATTCCCCTTAATGTCTCTTGTTAATCATACCAATGTCATTGGTCCGTTATTGGTCATTATAAATTTTCCAGCTAACTCATTCCTGGTTGCCAGCGTTTCGCCCCAGTGTGCTAAATTGGACTCATCAGTTGGTAAATAGCACACATACTAAGGTGCATGGCTAATGCATATGTGGAGGCCACTGCATAGGCTATTTGGAGCCACCGGCAGTGCCAATGCACTATGAGAGACTTTGTCCCATTTCCAAAATTTGATGCCTGCCTAGCCATCAGATGATATAGATGTTGATTCCCATAGCGAACCTGAAATATTTGTCCCAAATGAGTAAATTTATAATATAATATAGTATAATTAATGTAATAATTATAATATTAATAACAATATTCATAATTAATATACGAGGGTTGGGGTAAAACTCATGGCAACTATTTTTTTTGTTGAAGATACCAGTCCGGTTGGAAAATGTGACATATACAGACGAAAGGACAAGGTGTTAACTACGTGTGTGGACGATGAATAGCACTGAAATATCGTAACACACTAATTTATTACAGTAATATACAGGGCAATATGGCCTTCCTGGTGCAAAAGAATGACAACACAGTACACATGAAGTTGACATGACAAACCTGGGCCAAAAGACCCTGTGCAAATCGGGTCACCTGTCGGCGCACAGCATTAGCAATGTCCTCTCATGTTGCAAACCGCCTTCCACGTAGTGGTTCCTTAATCTTTCGAATGAGATCAAAGTCACAGGGCGAAATGTCGGGAGAGTACAGTGGGTGCTCCAATTCTTCCCATCCCCAACGTTGCAGTAGCTGCCCCACACACTCTGCTTTAAGTGGTTTTGCATTGTTGTGCAGGATTATTGAACTGTCCACAATATCCGGACGTTTCTCCCCTACACCACGTCGTACCTGTCGTACCAGGAGGAAGTCCCTGAAGTACTGTGCGGTCACTGTTCTGCCATGTGGAACAAAGTGGCAAACAGTGACACCCCTGACGTCATACGTGACGATCACCATCAGTTTGACTGGGGAAGGATTCCGATGGACCTTCTGCCTTCTTGGTGATCCAGCATGTCGCCACTCCGCGGACTGACGTTTCAGTTCTGGTTGATATGCCCTGGCCCAAAATTCATCGATGGTGATTATTCATGACAAGAATTGATCACCGTCCTGTTGCCAGCGTGCAAGGTGGTCAGAGAATATTGCATAGCGCACCCACCTTTGAACTGCCATCAGTGCATGCGGTACCCACCGCGATGCAATTTTGCGCAGTTGCAGCTCATTACGCAATATCCTGTGGACGGTGCCTTTTGCCCTCTCTAACTCCAGTAGCGTCCATTGCCTGTCTTCATCCAGGAGCTGCTCGATGACAGCATGTGCCACGTCGGTCCGTTCACGGACAGGTTGCCCCCAACATTACTCATGACTGGTTGACACATGTCCTTGCTGAAACTTTCCTACCCACCGTGCTACTGTACGGTATGGTAGGACATTATTCCCAAGGGCTTCCACTAATTCACTGTGACATCCATCGCATTTCTCCCTCAGAGAATGGCTATTTTGATGTAAGCGCGCTGCTCAACACAGGTTATTTCCATCTCGCATGACACTCGCCAACTGACTGATTTCACAGCCCTCGCTGCGCTACTACCAGCTATCGCAGAGCCATCTGTTGTTCTGCATACACACTGTGCCTGCAGAACTTCCACACGACACATATACGTTTGTTATCCGTTCACATATCTACAAGAAGGAAAAAAAAATTGTTGCCATGACTTTTGCCCCAATCCTCGTATAATATAATTAATATAATAACTATAAATTTATTCATTTGGGACAAATATTTCAGGTTCCCTGTGGGAATCAACAACTATATCTTGTTAATCATACGTGTATTCTTGGAGGAGCAATTGAGTATACGAATCATGCAGTGAAAACACAAACTGAAGATACAATACAGGGCCGGTAAAACAGTTTCCCTGTCTTAAATGAGCAATGTTTTGACAGAGAATGCTTAGTGTATCATTTAGATGGATACATAGTGCAAAATATTTCAAAAGTGACGCAGTGTAAATTATGCCCACCTTCTCTCCACAGCAAACCAACTGATGATATACCAGTACCTGCTTCACGAACTTTAAGATTATGGGTCTACACAGAGTGGCACATACAGTATCTTACATATGCATCAGAAAGTGTTTATAATGTGCTGTTGTGAGTGGAAAAGGTTGTTGCGGAAAAGCTATTGTATTCTAGTTTGTGGGGGATATATTATTTTAGTGTTTGGATGGTTTAGATGTTATTAAAATGCAGTCATCTCAGTTGGGATACTGTGAAGATCATGTATTGTGTGTGCTACATAAACTTCTATTTCACTACTTGAAGTGTTGATTCTTCTTCTGTACAAATAAGATAATGAAGAAGAAGAGAGCTGGCTACTTCCAAGACAGCTAAATCATCTCAAAAATACTCCAAAGTGTCCAGCTGCTGAAATCATCGTTAAACATGAGTTACGTGTATTATTTTATTATGGAGATGTAAGCAATAGTACTGCACATGCCTCTGTTAATTGCATGGCACAGCACAGGTGTTGCCAGTACCATCTGTGTGACAGTGCATGGTAACTTGTGGAGATCTTACACTTCCTCTTTGATATGCTATGCTCACTGTATAAACTGCATAACATGATGCCGTTAATTAAAGATTACAGGCCTACACAGAGTGGATGTTATCATTCTGCTTATGCACAAGGCACACTGGGAGCCGGTGCACATGCACGTTTCTACAGGTGTACAGTATTTTCGTAGCTGCAGTCAATCGGACCTTACTGCTCTCATATATAAGTTGATAACAGCAGTTAATGAATACTCAAATTACACGCACACACACACACACACACACGCACACACATACATACATACATACATACATACATACATACATACATACATACATACATACATACATACATACATACATACATACATACAATTTCACTATAGACTGATTTTAAGTCTGCAAGCCTCTGTAAATAGGTACTTCTCTGAATATGCTCAGTAAATTTCTGTGATATAGAATGCTGCCCTACTTGCACTAGTCCCAATGAGAATTTCTCCTAGTGGTTAGGCACCACCAATGTATTATGTAGTCTTGCCCGGTTTCTGGAATGATGAGATATCTTTCCGATAACTATTGCTTTGTTACAGCTGTCGACTCGATAAATCTTCGCTGCGTTGCACAGCGGAACAGCAGCTAACTTATCGAACTGTCAACTATTGGCTCGTTGATCAAGTTTCATAAATACACACTAGATGCCACCCCTCGTACTGCTTTGTTTTTTAGCATTAGGTGTGTTCCCTAGATTGTCAGGCGCATGCGCACAAGTAATGCATCGCATTTGAGCTTTCTGTGCAGCTCCTATTATCCCCTCTTTGCCATGCAGGAAGAAATGGATATTCGACTAGTTCTTGCAGAAGTGGGTGTCAGTTTCGTGGTGTTTAAGGACTGTCAGAAGAATTTTATATTGTTTGAGGATTTCGAATGAAATATGCACACGAATGGCACATGTCACGCGCAATCCAGTTTGCACTGAGCCTTATAAGTATACCGTATCTCTTCCCTGTTATTACAAAATATGAACATTGTTTGATCACAGTATAACGACATACATCGTGTAATTAACATAATTATATAACCTGTTAGTTCCTTGTAATGTAATATCGTTAATTAAAAACAATCCCACGATAAAAGTATATGCTCACTGCCAATTCAAGAAGGCCTGCAGTAGGCCTACTACGATAAATGTGTAATTATCTGTTATACTCAGTTACTGGTACCAGTGCTTTTATGGACACGAATGCAGTCACAGATACAAATATGACAAGACGCAGTAGTACTGAATCTTAAAGGTTATCGTAATTAATAATTGATCAACAGGGAACAATGGAAAATTATTTGTCACAGGACGCAAATTGTCGCCTGTAACCTCTACCATACCTACGACAGTATATTTGTTTAGCCTCAGTCTGTCTTTGAATTAATTTTCACTACTGTATAGTTCATTAGAACATTACGCCGACGGAAGAAGATGAAAAAGCCATAGAAAATGTTAACAAACGCAATGTTAGCTGCTGATACTGAAGTACTGCGCACGCGCCCAGCAAGTTAACAAATAGATATCTCCCGCTCAGGGCCCTCTAAGTTAGCAAGCGATTTGTCGAACCGATAGATGTATCTTACGTTCGTGCAACGCCAAAACACAAGTTAACCATTCGATACCGCTATAGGTTCGATATCTCACGTTCCAGAAACCGGGCAATAGCCACCTAAACACAAAGATGGCCACTACTCAGGATATGTTTGACATGCCATCTTCTGTTCCATAGCAAATGGTATCCTGACTCACAGCACTCTTGGCCACTCATCTCTTGCCCCTGCTGTACAAACTAGGATATGACTGCTGTAATCCACACTACAAACCATACATATATAATAATGTCATGATAAACCTTGTAAAATAAAAAGATTTGCTGAGAAGTATTATAGCATTATCAATATTGTATTCCCTTATAAATCTGATAATACAGGAACACTAACAGGTCATGTTGCATTAAACCCTGTATAATGAAAAGATACAGTAACTAACTTTCTTCAGCTTATTCCAGGTATTTTTGGGGTCATTGGAGTGACCAAGGCTCATTTTGGTTCTGGCTTTGGTTTTAGGACCAAATGCTGTCCATAACACCACATGATTTTTGAGATTAAAATCTCATCCCAGGATCGACCTAGATTCAAACCTCAGCCTTCCAGGTTGAAAGCCAGTGGCTATGCCATTGAGCTAATCCATGAAAAGATTCACTGAAAAGTAATATTATGTTATCAATATTGTATTTCTCTTCTTCTTCTGCACCCTCTGTCCAACTCCCTACCAGATGGGATAATGGACCAGTGACCACCCCCTCTTCAGTTCTTCCACCATTCTTCACTGAATACTCTGGGCCATTTCCTGCCTCAACTCTCCATTGCTTTTTCTACTTTGGTTATCCACCTCTTCTGCGGTTTCCTTCTCAGTCTTGTTCCATTCATCTTCCATTCCATCATTAGTCTAGGGGTTCTCATTATTTCCATCCTGCCAACGTGGCCAGATCCAGTAGCGTAGCCAGGATTTCAGTTTGGGAGGGGGGGGCATTTATTTTGATAGGTGACCAAACTTCCAGAGTTTAGGTGGTATAGAATACCTAAAAAGGAAATGAGTGTCCTTGGATCCAAGTAAAAGTGGTGGATTCGTGCGGATTCCGTAAGCTAATAGTAATCATCATCATCATAATCTTCTTCTTCCGTTTTTCCTACATCTGTGGAGTCACGGGTGCGAACTGTGTTGCACATGTGAATTTGGCCCTGTTTTACGGCCAGATGCTCTTCCCGACGCCAACCCTGTATGGAGGGATGTAATCACTGTTGTGTGTTTCTTTGGTGCTTGGTAGTGTACTATATTGTCTGAGTATGAAGAGGAAAATGTTGGGACAAATACCAAGTCCCCAAGCCAGAATATAAATACGGTAATTTTATTATAATAATTGTCATGTGATAAGCTATAAAGAAGTGACATTTTATACGGTTAATGCAGCAAAGAAACACACACATACACATCGAATAAAGGTTTCTCGCCCTTCTCCATGGCTAGATGTAGAAACCAAGAGAATGATGGCCCACCGTGACTCGTTATTTCGACATTATAAACAAACCTTAGATGACAGATTTTGAATCTTACCGCATCTTAAGAAATCGCACAAAGCAGTTAATTAGAAATTAAAAATGTGCATATTTCCAGAATTTAGCTAACAACTTTAATTCCAGTCGCGCATGGGACCAATTTAGATCTCTGAGAATAGGAAAACATCAACAGAGCCAGACAACTCCTGACATTCTACTTGACGAACTGAACGATTACTCTAGTAGAATAAATATTCAACCTACCCCAATTAACTGCACCGAATCACCGCCCTCCCCTCCAGCCAATCCACCATTCACATTTCACAGTGTCACAAAAAATCAGGTTAAAAAGGCTTTGTACTTGATTAAATCAAAGGCCACGCGTGTAGATGATATTCCTATTACTTTTATACATAACATTATTGGTGCTGTCCTGCCTATACTGACGCACATACTGAACTACTGTTTACTAAACGGAATTTTCCCTACTGTCTGGAAAACAGACAGTATTGAATATTATACTGGTACCTAAGAGTTTAGACCCACAATCACTCTGACATTCGTCCTGTGTTCATACTCCCTGCGCTTTCTAAAGCCTTTGAACATTTAGTATATGAGCAAATTCTAGAATACCTAAATAAAAATGCTCCTTAGGACCCTTTGCAATCTGGATTTAAGAAGGGTCACAGTACCGCGACAGCACTTTTGAAGGTAAGAAGAAATCCTATAGACAAACGACTGCTCACCAAACTTATCATTCTTGACTTCAATAGCACCTTTGCCACTATAGAAATTCCGACTATGATAAAGTAAATGGAACTGCTAAATTTCGTCCTGGCTGCACTTAAGTTTTTTAGTTATTATTTGAGCAACCATCAACAGCGTGTAACAGTAAACGACAAGGCCTCTAAATGGAAAATGAAACTTAGTGGTGCCCCGCAGGGCAGTATTATAGGGCCCTTACTTTTCTGTATTTATATCAATGACATACCATCCGTGACAGGAAGTAACATATCGACACTGCAAGACAAGATATTAACAATGGCCTCTGATGACTCAGTATATATGCACAACGAAATTCTCTTATACTAAACTCCACAAAATCTCAGGCAATCATAATTGGACCACGAAAATTACTGAGCTGCTCAAACAATGTCGCAATCCCGCCTATCCTACTGAATGGTAACATTATTCCCCACAGTAAAACGGTTAAAAATCTCGGCTTAATTATGAATGAAACACTTGCTTGTTCCGGTCACACGAAAGAAATACGTAAAAAGACTTTTGGAGTGCTTCACCCTCTTAAACGGCAGAGGGATATATTTCCATTTGAGCTAAAGGCCAAACTAATACAGACACTCATTTTCCCTATTCTTGATTACTGTTACGTTGTTTTAGTTGATATGACGAGAGAAGAAACACTTAAACTTCAACGAGCACTGATTTCCTGCCTGCGATTTATTTACAACATCGGGTACGATGTTCATACCACCCGATACTATCAGGCTGTCTCATGGCTGAAGCCTGATAAACGTCGGCAGCTACACACTTTAACGAGTGTTTAGGAGTGTTAGCTGAAAGTCAGCCACTGTATATTGCTTCTAAATTCACCTTTTTATCATCATTTCATAACTTAAATACACATTCTAGATCCTTTCTTTCTATTCCACTGCACCGCACAAATAAAATTAATAGATTATTTGTGGTAATCGGCGCCACATTATGGAATTCCCTGTCAGCTCAGGTCAGAGAAACTAGCTCTTTATTAAGATTTAAGGTCACCTGCCGAGATTACCTGCTGAGGACAGCTGACTGAATGGTTGAAGTGTGAATATGTGCGTGCCTGAGGATTAGTCATTTTTAAGAGTTTTTAATATTGAAATGAAATGGCGTATGGCTTTTAGTGCCGGGAGTGTCCGAGGACATGTTAGGCTCACCAGGTGCAGGTATTTTTATTTGACGCCTGTAGGCGACCTGCGCGTCGGGATGAGAATGAAATGATGATGAAGACGACACATACACCCAGCCCCCGTGCCAGCGAAATTAACCAATGATGGTTAAAATTCCCTACCCTGCTGGGAATCGAACCCAGGACCCCTGTGACCAAAGGTCAACTCGCTAACCATTTAGCCATGGAGCCGCACTTTTAAATATTAACTAGTTTTTAATATTAATTTAGTTAGTTTTTATTTAAATTTATTTTTAATTCTATTAATTTATGTAGTTTTAACTGTTTTACGTATCTCAGTATTTTATTTAAGATTTTGATTAGTAGGCCTATGTGGTTAAGTATACGAGAGGGCCTCGACCCCTAACTTCGCCACTGTAAAAAAGGCACTAATAAATAAGTAAATATAGAATGTAAGGGGTATGGGTATAGATATTTTCTTAGTTGGTAAAGAAAAATATATGTCACAACATATGCTAGGGAGAGTTTACCTTGTCCTATTAGTTTCCCTAGCGGTTAGGGCAGCGTAGTTGTGAGCTTGCATCCAGGAGCCCGTGGATTCGAACCTTTCTGTCGGCAGCCCTGAAAATGGTTTCCCGTAGTTTCTCATTTTCACACCAGGCAAATGCTGGGGCTGTACCTTAATTAAGGCCACGGCCGCTTCCTTCCCACTCCTACGCCTTTCCTATCCCACCATCACCATAAGGCCTATCAGTGTCGTTGCGACGTAAAGCAAATTGTTAATTCGTTTCCCTTGCAAGCCTGGGGTGCAGAATATAGAAGCATAAAGTTACAGTTTTATGACGCTAATATTCGTATGTATAATTTTTATTAACGTGCCAGAAACCAACAACATGGAGCTGTTGCCATTTCAACACCGTTTTGAGGGCCACCGACCAAAGGGGGGATTTGAACCTGCGAACTCCAACTCAGAAGGACAGCGACTCAACCAACTGAACCACATGAAAAGGAGGCGTTTGTGATTATTTATAAATAGATTCAGTTAGTATGTTTACACAGGTTTTATGAAGAGCATTTATTAAGGCGTACGTTTTCCAACTGTCCTAAATGCACGAGACCGGACGGAAGAACTAGCTGGAAGCTAAAGAGCCTTGCAGGTGTGTCGCTTCCTTCTCTGTACACTTTTCCAAACCAAACTCCATGGCGTAACAGCCCCGAAGGGCCATCGCCTACCAAGCGACCGCTGTTCAGCCCTAAGTCCTGCAAATTACGAGGTGTTCTGTGGTCAGCACGACGAATCCTCTCCGCCATTATTCTAGGCTTTCTAGACCAGGGCCGCCATCTCACTGTCAGATAGCTCCTCAATTATAAGCTCGTGGGCTGAGTGTACCTCGAACTAGTCCTCAGATTCAGGTAAAAACCCTGACCTGGCTGGGAATTAACCCAGGGCCTCCGGTAAGAGGCAGGCAAGCTACCCCTACACCGCGGAGTCGGCTTGTTACTTTTAGGTCTCCTTATTTTATAATTAGACTTAAGGCAGCCTGCATTCGATGCCCGCCACTGACAGAGTTAAGAAAGGCATGGGATCGGGAAGATACAGCCTTGTTTGTGGGTGCAATAGAGTTGGCCATGAGTCTCCCGTGATTGAAATATCTATGACCTGACAGGTAGTCACCTTCACGGGGCGTAGTACCAAAGTGGTTCCTTTTCTTTAGAAAAATAAATAAATAAATGAAGATTCTACTTCCTCACAAACGAAGAATGATATTATCAATTTTACGAACAGTTTCAATAATGCAGCCGGTTTAGAGTACAGAAGCTATGATTTCGATTGTTGGATATAATTACATGGTAACAATCAAAACCATCAATATCTACAGAAGATCAGTCACCGCACTCGGTAGGACCAGCTTTCTTTTCATATCCACCGGGCGAGTTGGCCGTGCGGTTAAGGGCGCATAGCTGTGTGCTTGCATCCACTTCGAACCCCACTGTCGGCAGCCCTAAAGATGGTTTTCCGTGGTTTCCCATTTTCACACCTTAATGACAGCTGATGGCGGAGCTGTTGAGGATCCAACCAGCCTTAGGGCTGAAGACTGAACATTCAACATAGTATTAAGGCTACGGCCGCTTCCTTCCCACTCCTAACCCTTTACTTTCCCATCGTTGCCATAAGACCTATGGTGCGACGTAAAGCAAATTCTAAATACAAAATAAAACATCTTTTCACAACCCCTTCCATGGAAAAGTTGTATCCACGCTACTGGTCTAGACCTGGCCACTGAAATTATTTCGTGGGTACGCCACTGCATCCACTCACCATTGAAGGTACAAGGTAAGCCCGAAGAATGGTTGATACTCAAAATACACAATCATAAATGATGCGGTTATTACTCAAACTTACTAAAGAAAGGTAAGGCACGCGACCTAGTGTTTTAAGTAGAATCTGTATCAATAGAACGTGACTTCCCATTTTAAAAATGTTTCATGCATTGACTGCGACTCAAGCCTCGGCCGTCTTGATGAGAAGATAGAACCATTGGAACTGAGTTATCACGTCCGCTAATTACAAGATAGTTACATGCACTTTTGATGGTGCCATTTAAGGTTCCAATCAGTCCCCGGGCATTTGACAAAATATATAGACCTACCTGTAGGACTAAGGTATGCATCTGCAATCTGTCTTGCTACTGTTAGAATTTAAAAAAAAAAAATCATAACTTACCGAGGATGCACATTTTTTTTGCCTTTAGTGACAAATAAAGTTATTATATGGCACAAAATGAGAAACTAACGTGCAGCTCACAATCCTGTCACAGTCTTCCGAATGCTGCAACTTAAACACAGCACATCTTTCAACCACGGTACAACCCCAGTTTCCTGGAACTGATCTGCAAAAGCTGACACGATGTTGTTCAACTGTTTCTGGCCGTGGACCCTGTTATCTCGATGGTCACGTTCCAGCCCCCTACTGAGTAATCCCTGGCTAATTGTCCCTTTCCTCATCTTTTGGCATTTGTCAACACATTCCCAATACTGAGGCCTCTACAGTGAAATATCCCCGTGCATCACAATCCTAAGTGTCTTCCTTTCATTCAAGCAGTACAAATATGGAGAATTATGAATGGCCATATTGAGCCCTGCTAGTAGATTCTTTGTCGCTACGTTAATTCGTCATTTCGGCGTAAGTTTTAAGTTGTTCGTATCGTACGTAAAACAATGGCTGATCCTCGGGAAACATTTTTGGGGGGGCCTGGCCCCACTGGGTCCCCCCCGCTCCCTTGGCTACGCCAGTGGCCAGATCACATCAGTCTATTGGTCCCTATTCTGTTCTGTAGTTTCTTGATACCCAGTTTTTTCTCTATCTCTGTTTTTCTTATACAGTCCTTCTTCTTAAGTTATTAAGGAATTTTATTTCCACTCCCTGGATCCTGCTTTCCTCACTGAATGTTGATGTCCATGTTTCTCTTCCATATGTTAACACTGGAACAAAATAGGTCTTATATAATACCTACTTGCATGGTTGTAGGAACTTTTCATTCCATACTGTGTCCCTTATGTTCTGGTAAAATCTTCCTGCTATTTGCACCTTGTTATTGATCTCTTGTTTTACAGTCCCATTTTGTGATACTACAAATCAGAATGAATGACACCAAACTGGACATTGTTCCAACGTTTCAGTACTTGGGTAGTATAGTATCAAAAGACAACCTTGCAAAGTATCAGGTGGGCATTCAAATTATCAAGGCAACTCAATTTTACCACCAAGTAAGACAACTGCTGTGGGATAAAAAAGTACCATTAAAAGCAAAGATGACATTATATAAATCATATTATACACCCACGTTAACAAGACAACTCAAAACTCCAAGCTGCAGAAATGAAGTTCCTGTGTACCATGATACAGAAGACCAGGAAGTACAAGTTCAGGAATGAAAAAGTCCAAGAAGAGCTGGGAATAGGAGACTCCCTGCTACAGAAAATTCAGAAAGCAAGACTGAAGTGTTTTGGCCATGTAAGAAGGATGAGTGCAAGCAGGACTGCAAGAAGAGAATATGAAAGAGAAGTAAAAGGAAAAAGACCAGTGGACAGACCCAGCGGAAAATGGACAGATCTGGTGAAGAAAGATGTCGAGGAGAGAGGACAAGATTGGGAGAAGATTATGAGAGAACAGTGGTTCATGGACAGGCAAAGATGGAGGGGGCTTGTACACCACACCCGGGCAACTGGAGATGGTCAACGATGATGATGATGATGATGATGATTTTGTGATATTACATATCTGAACTACTTGAAGGTGTCAACTACTTCCAGGGGCTTGTTGTTTAACTTTATTATCTCTCTTTCAATCCTTCTTATTACCACCGTGGTTTTACTCTTGCCTTTACTTATTTTCATGTCCCAGTCTTCTGTTACTTCACTCCAAGCATCTAACTGAATTTGTACTGAATGTTCATTTTCACTCTATATCAAAATATCATCAGCAAATAACCAAGTTCTAGTATTCTCTAGCTCCATCTTCCTTTTGATTTCCTTCTGTACTTTGTCCAGTACAATAATAAACAAGAGGGGACAACATACTTTCGTGTCTTCACTTCAAACCAATTCTTGTCTTCATTCTGCTTTTGCATTTCCTGTATAGTACCTGGACCATATGTACTATCTCCTCTGCAACTCCTTCATTTCTTAGTGCTCTCCATACTCTTCCATTTTAGCAACATGAGGAATTAACGATTCCTCTTTGTCACCTTTCTTAAATACTGGTAGTATCTCTTCTCTTTCCCATCCCGCAGGTACTTTTTTATCTTTCCAACCTGCTTTGATTATGCTTCCTGTCCAATAGAGTCCAGGACTGCTGACAGCTTTGATCATGTCACTGGTTACTTCACCACATCCAGCTGCTCTTCCAGAATCCATTTTCTTGATTGCCCCTTCAACTTCTCCCAAGAATATCTCCTTTAACCTCAGAGACCCTCAAATCATGTGTGTCTTTTATCACATCCTGTGTCTCTTCATCCCCTATTTTCCACTTGATATTCAGAAGCATTTTCAAATAGCTTTCCACCTCTTCTTTATGCCTTCTCCCTCAACCAACAAATCTTTCTTATTTTTTACTGTTTTTCTCTTCTTTTTCTCTTTTTAACTAGTCTGTAAAATGTTTTTCTATCTGCTCTTACATCCTCCAATTCTCTCATGTAGCTCTCCAAACATTTTTGTTTCTTGTCAAGTCTCTTGACAAGTCTTTCTTGGTTCCTTGTAAATCTGTCTACTTATCTCACTTTTCTTCTGTATCCATATTTCTAATGCTGTCTTCTTTTGTTTTACTGCCTCTCTAAATTTCTCACTCCACCAAGGTGTTTCTTTCTCTTGGCACTAGTCCATCCACAAGTTTCTATAAATGCCTTTTTAAATTCACAAAACTACACCCGGGCAACTAGAGTGGGACATTGATGATGATGATGATGATGATGATGATGATGATGACAATGATAATGAAATTCACACCTTTCTTCTTCCACTCCATTTAATTCCCCATTTGGGACTCTTTTCATGTTTTCCTCTTGAAATTTCTCCTTGGTCTTCATCTCTTTCAATTTCTACTTTTTAATTCTTCCCTGTCTCAAATCCTTGATCCCTGATGATTTCCCTATCCTGAATTGGGCTACAATAAATCTAGGATCCCCATCAAAGGTTTAACTTGGAAATGCTGACACATCTAGAAGTTCTTTCCTTTTACTCCTCTCAGCCAATCATTGCCGCCATCATGTATAGATTTCTAGGATGGATTTTGCATCCTGAAACAGGATCCGATGTTATTTTTCCCTGCATCATATCACATTTCTTTAAAAGTCTTATATCTTTAAGAATGTGATTTCTTCATTTATGCACATACCCCAATGCATATGTTACTTTGTTAGGACAAGTGTTGTCTTGAATACATTTTCTAAATGTATTTATTAAAATAAACTCTTGCAGCCATCTGGCAACCCTGCATAATTACATTTACAGTTTCCAGTTGACAACACTGTACAACACAGCAGGTATTGCTGATTAGCGCTGCCATTCCATTGCAGTGCTTTCTGTGCTTCAGTCTGGGCCGTACTTCACTTGGTAATGATAATAGGTAGTTCTTTTACAACTGGTTTTACGTCATACTGACACACAGAAGTCTTATGGCGACGATGGATTAGGAAATGGCTAGAAGTGATACGGAAGTGTCCGTGGCCTTAATTAAGGTACAGTCCCAGCATTTGCCTGTTGTGAAAATGAGAAACCACAGAAAATCGTCTTTAGGGCTGCCGACAGTGCGTTTGAACCCACTATCTCCCAAATGGAAGCTCACAGCTGTGCACCCCTAACCGCACGGCCAACTCGCTCAGTGATAGTAGATAGTGTCTTCTACTTTTATCACTTTAAGGCAGACCTTGATGTGGGATAGCCTTATTATTATTATTATTATTATTATTATTATTACTATTATTATTATTATTATTACGGGGATACCCGTGGAGCAGAAAGAGGTTGAAGAAGGTGCCAGGTTGAATGGGTCTATCTATATCAAAATCAATTTAACTGACGGTCATATTTTTTCAGAAAAAGACGACTTAACAATTTTCACTTGGTGAACATAAAACATGTCAGGTAATGAAATGAAATGAAATGGCGTATGGCTTTTAGTGCCGGGAGTGTCCGAGGACTAGTTCGGATCGCCAGATGCAGGTCTTTTGATTTGACTCCCGAAGGCGACCTGCGCGTCGTGATGAGGATGAAATGATGATGAAGACAGCACATACACCCAGCCCCCCGTGCCAGCGAAATTAACCAATTAAGGATAAAATTCCCGACCCTGCCGGGAATCGAACCCGGGACCCCTGTGACCAAAGGCCAGCACGCTAACTATTTAGCCGTGGAGCCGGAACATGTCACGTACAAAGTACTCTTGAAACAAGACTAGGAAAGTCCGAGATTAGTGATTTTTACAGATCCTGGGCTTTAAGCCCATAATTTTACAATTCCAGAGATACCGGATCCAGTTTATACCATTTAAGTTAAAAATTAGGAACCATGAAGTCAGGGGCAGAAATGCCCTAATTCAAAGAGCACTTGCTCCTACAATTCCAATATCTAGCCTTCCAGAGGCACTCTTTACAATTACAAAACTTTAAAAAGAGCTAACAGCCTCTGAGTTTCTCAAGCCTACTCAAGGCCACATTGCATGAAAATCTGACAATCTCAGGCCTTACAAAGTGCTATTTACAAATTGAAATATTATTACACAGAGGTATCTCGTACCTAACCTACAGGACCTTTGCGAAAAAGAACAGGTTAAATAAATGCCCGAATACAAACAGAATGGAGGCGTCCACTGCGCTCCAGATAATGAAATATTAAAACCTGTAGGGCTCTCGGCCAAAAAAACAGGGGCTAATCCCAAGCTACTGAGGTGGCGCGGAAAACTTTAATACATTACAGTTGCGAAAACGTCGCCACCTCAAACCAAGATTAAGGGGAGCTCGAGAGGGTAGCTCACTCTCTATCCCCGATTAACAGTCAAAGCGAGTTTACATTAGTCAGAAGAAAATTTACATTTTAGAAAAGTCGGTTACTTCGTTAAGGATTCGGACCTTTCCCCTCGGGTTAAGCTGCGGAGGTAGCTACGACAAGAGAGATATAATTTATGTGGCCATTACCTTATAGATGTTCTGCTGCCGACGAAAGAGGCCGCCCGCCTCTTGCTTACACACACACACTGTAAGACGACGATCAATTGACCA
Organism: Anabrus simplex; assembly: GCF_040414725.1. Lineage (NCBI taxonomy): Eukaryota > Metazoa > Arthropoda > Insecta > Orthoptera > Tettigoniidae > Anabrus > Anabrus simplex. The sequence continues at coordinate 1,405,651,463 of NC_090265.1, forward strand.
AGAAAAGTGAAAAGCCGCAGTTTATAAACCCTCAGGGAAGGTTCGAGATCATTCAAGACTAAACCAGCCACATCCTCTCAATTTAATTGGTTAATCTCAAAGTTACACTCAGAATCGAACAAGAAGCCTATGATAGGTTGAAAATTAATTACAGAAATTAGTGATTAGCTAGATTCAAAACTGGCGGAAAGAAAAAAGTGTTGCCAATCCAAAAATAAATGAACATAAATCAGTTATGGAAAACCTAGAAATACCAAACTTCTTTAAATTATAACTTCTTACACCTCGCACCAGGGTGCATGATCATAGTTTCTTGGTAGTGTCATCTATGAAAGAATGTCCAAACTTCTTGATGAATGGCAAACAAAACAAGGAGAAATTCACCCAGTTTAGGAAACTGCACAATAACAAAATTACATAATATTTCGGTGGTGACATCATCTGATTAAAGTTCCAACTTGTTGTGTTATTAGTTTCACTTTTGATTGATAGAGGAGTTCATTTAGGCGCGAATTTTGAATGCGCGGCGTTGAGGTGTACCTCCCGGAACAGACCCCCCCCCCCAAATGTCCTTCCTTGGGGTGGCACAGAAGAATTTTGAGAAAATTTTTTCGTTTGAAGAAATTAAAATTTCTAAGTTTTTTTGGTAGATTTGTAGGAAAAATTCTTAAATCCAGTTTTAGAGTGTCCTTGTGGTCGTTGAAAGTTAAATACATGTTGATGGATTTGACGACAAGACCTGCCGCCGCTGCCGATACCCAGTTGAGGTCGCCCGGACCCCTCAAGTACCCTCAGATACACCTCTCCCTCTACTATGATAGGGGTAGTCGTGGTGATGGTCGCCGCAGATTAGAAGTATATGTACAGTCCCCAATTGAGTTGGCGGTAGGGACACCGCACTTCAGACTTTGCCGGGAGATGGACTCCGGCGCGCCGTTCACAAGGAATCTTCACGGGAGTGGAGTGGGCCTTTACCCCACTTCTGTTTCTCTCACCAGGTTTTGCAGTACGGCGGCTAACGGGGCACTGAAACAGTAAGATCTAGGCGACAGAGAAGAGTTGTTGCTAGAGTTAGGAGAGTACGATGTTTATTGGTGATGCAAAGGGGCGGGCGGCGTGGAAGGTATTTGTGTGCAAATAGTGCGTGAATGCAGGAGACGGGGGCTTGGTAATGGCCACCAAGGAATTTGACAGCAGGAAAACCAGAGAGCAAGATCGCACATAACAGGTCATACACATAAATAAATCCATAGGGCAGAAAGCCTTAAATTTTAAAAAAAGATAACCTTCCAATCTCCTGCTAAATTTATTGGCAATACTGCAACTATACGGTACAGGTTTCACCTGGGAGAGGTGCACTCTAAAGATCCTCTCTGTGGCTGGATTGCTTACCAATAATGTAACTGGCGTCAAAAAATCTAATATAATCCACGGTCCATGAAATTTGGGGACAATCTTGCCCGCGGCAACAAAGTTTCTAACCATGACTTGATCTCCGACTTTTAAATTGGTGGGTCTCCGTCCACGATCATATCTTTCCCTAACCTTTTCATGAGAAACCTTCAGGTTGTGCTTAGCCTTCTACCATAGATCCTTAATATTATCGGGATCTATTGTCTCTGGTAAAATATCATTGAATGACCAAAGGTTAGAGAGCGGCGTGTTAGGATCAAATCTAAACATAAGAGAAGTTGGAGTAAACTTATGGGACTCATGAACCACCAAATTTAAAGCAAAGGCCAACCAATGCAGGGACGTATCCCACCTGGAATGAGCTTCATGATGAAATGCGATGAGAGCCGATCGGAGATTATGATTGACCCGCTCAGCCAGAGATGGTTGAGGATAATACGCCGAAGTAGTTACATGTGATATAGAGAGATCAAAACAGAATTTTCGGAAGAGGTTGGATGTAAATGCTTTAGCGTTATCAGAAACAATATATTGACAGGGACCAAAAGAAGCAAATATGGTATTTAAACAAGAAATGGTGGACTGAGCGGTTGCCAGCTTAGTCGGAAATAACCAGGAAAATCTCGTAAAACCATCTACACACACCAGAATGAATTTGTTGGCGTTCCCCTATGATTGGGCGAAGGGTCCGTCATAGTCTATATAGAGGCGTTCCATGGGGCGCGACGCTTGCCGAGATGATAATAGACCTAATTTAGTGGACAAGGGGAGTTTACTAAGCAAGCAAGATTTACAAGCTTTTATAAATTCTCGAATTTCGCCGTCGATACCTTTCCAAATGAACATCTCTCGGATTTTGTCCCGAGTTTTGAAGATACCTAAATGCCCCCTTAATGGGGTCTCATGATAATACTTGAAGATCATAGGCACAAGAATAGCTGGAACGACTACTTTCATCTTTTGATCATGCCTCGACGGGCAACACAAAACCCCGTTCCTCAACACACAACGGACGACATGTTCCCCAGAAGAAAGGGTTTCAATAATAGGGGCCAGCACACGATCTTCACGTTGATATTTTTCAATATTCCTAAACAACATGGGGCATCAGTTAGAATGGCATTAAAACCCAAAGACATGGGCGTGGGAAGAGAACTATCTTCCTGTTCGGTGGTCTCCACATCCTGAGTAAACATGCGGCTTAGTCCATGCCCAACAACATTTTCGGATCCTGTGATATGCCTAACATCAAACTGGAAGGCAGAAATCCGGATGGCCCAACGGGCTATACGACCAGTACGAAGCGGCCTAGCTAAGACCCAACTTAAGGCTTGATTATCTGTTTCCATGTCGAACTTGACGTGTTCCAAACAGAGGCGGAACTTCTCTAATGCAAATAAAACTGCCAAACCCTCAAATTCATAGATGCAATATTTGGCCTTTTGCGCCGATAATGTCCTAGACGCATAAACGATGGGTCGCCTTCCGAGTTCAGTTTCCTGAAGCAGCACAGCAGCCATCGCTGATGACGAGGCGTCTGTTTGAAGGATGAATTTCTTCGAAAAATCACGCATAGCAAGGACAGGGCGTTGTAAATAACTAATTTTAGATCTTCAAAAGCTGCTTGTTGAGAAGGCCCCTATTCAAACTGGACGACTTTCCTACGGAGTAAGTTCAAGGGCGCCGTTCTGTTAGCGAAGTTATGAATACATTTTCGGAAGAAATTCGCCATGCCTATGAACCTGGCAATACCTATGATATCCTTAGGGGGTTTGAAACCACGGATTGCCTGTGTTCTAGAATGATCAGTAGAAACCCCATCGGGCGACACAATATGCCCTAGGAATGACAAGGAAGGCTTACCAAAGGCTACCTCGGATAACTTGACAGTCAACCCGGCCTTACGAAGGCGATTAAGTACCTCCTTTAGATGATCTATGTGTTCTTCAAAGGTCTCAGAAAATACGACGACATCATCAATATAGTGATACAAGTATTCAAACTTGATGTCGGAAACTACCCTATCTAGCAGTCTAGTGAGAACAGCTGCCCCCCCCCCCCCCCGTTGGAAGCACGAAAGGCACGCGGTTGTATTCATACAAGTTCCAATCCGTGGCAAAATCTGTTAGATGTTTCGATTCTTCAGCTAGAATGATCTGATTGTACTCCTGATTGAGATCAAGGATGGTAAAGAGCTTTCCGAAACCATGAAAAACAAGAGTGAAGGTCGGGAAGAGGCACAGATTGTAACACCACCTTCCGATTTAAATCCCTATAGTCAATCACAGGCCTGAAGCCATCTTGGGGTTTCAGCACCAAAAAAAATAGGCGATGAATACGCCGACTTACAGGGTCGAATAATTCCGTCTTTTAACATCTGATCGATGATCTCTTTAAGAGCCTTCATTTTAGGTAGAGACAGTCTATAAGGCGGAAATCTAACTGGGATCGAATCTGTAACCTCAATCGTATATTCAATAAGGTCAGTAACACCAAGAGTATCGGAAAATAAATCTGGAAATCACTGACACAATTTACGAATACTCTCAGCCTGCTCCTCAGGTAGATGTCTAAGGTCTAACAACATCTCATCCTGGGTAGGCGAAACAGATGAACATGACACAGAAGTGCATTTTAGCAAAGGAATTTTACAATCATTAGCGAATTTGAAAGTGCACGCCAGACCAGTGAAAGACATGAAATCCGCCCCTAATATTATGGGGCAAGACAAGTGTTTGGCCACAAACAATTTTAATTTCCAGGTGAATTTAGAGATACGAATTTTGGCAAGGATGAACCCTAAAATTTCTAATGGAGAGGAATTAGTCGAAACGCATTGGACCAAAGTCGAACAATAATCAGAAAATTTACAAGCAGTCTTTAATTTGGAATACCACTCAGCCGAAATTATAGAACACACACTCCCAGAGTCTAATAGAGCGGTAACACGTTCACTATTCCATTCAACTTTAAGAAATGGTACAGGTGCGGGGGTATCCGCCGCAATTCTGAGGCATTCTTTAGGACCTTCAAATGATAGGTTAGAAGAACTTTTACCCGTACCGGAGCTTTCGGTGGGTTTGACAGGGGCTGAGCTTTGGAAAGATGGACCTGCCGACTCAGCCGTTGATACTAGTCACTTTATATTATTTGAGTTCGCGGAGGTAGCACCAGAAGTTGAGCAGGACGGGGTGCTATTGGCATTAGGGCAATTCTTGGCTAGATGAGTAAAAAACCCGCATTTGAAACATCCTTGTGATGACCCTGCTCGATTCTTTGTCCCACTCAATTTTATCACTGGGCACTTGTTACGCAAATGTTCCGTAGATCCACAAGCGTAACACTTACGGGTGGTGAATGTTCGGCGAGGTGAAGGCCGAAAACTACTAGAAGATGGAGGGGGCTCCTTCGCAACTCTAAAGGTGTCGGGATTCCTAACTCCTTCGGCTGAGACTGTCATAGCATCTAATTCTGAAAAGCTTTGAGGGCGTGACGCGAAACACAAATACGACTTGTAGGGCGGGGAAATTCCTTCAACAATCGTCTGAAAAATTTGATCTTCAGGGAAATGAAGAGCGAATACCCTGGTGTAAAACTTAATACTTTGGATGAAGTCTGCCAGCTTTTCATCCAGTCGCTGTACTCTGAAATAAGGATAGGTTGAAAATTAATTACAGAAATTAGTGATTGGCTAGATTCAAAACTGGCGGAAAGAAAAGGAAGTGTTGCCAATCCAAAAATAAATGAACATAAATCAATTATGGAAAACCTAGAAGTACCAAACTTCTTTAAATTATAACTTCTTACACCTCGCACCAGTGTGCATGATCATAGTTTCTTGGTAGTGTCATCTATGGAAGAATGTCCAAACTTCTTGTTGAATGGCAAACAAAACAAGGAGAAATTCACCCAGTTTAGGAAACTGCACAATAACAAAATTACATAATATTTCGGTGGTGACATCTTCTGATTAAAGTTCCAACTTGTGTTATTAGTTTCACTTTTGATTGATAGAGGAGTTCATTTAGGCGCTAATTTTGAATGCGCGGCGTTGAGGTGTACCTCCCGGTACAATTATTATTATTATTATTATTATTATTATTATTATTATTATTATTATTATTATTATTATTATTATTATTATTATTATTATTATTATTATTGGTCGGGGACTTTAATCCTATGTCGGCTGTCAAAGCCTGTCACACTCCTCTGGGGTGATGATTAATGACTGACGGGATAAAAATGGAATGATATTGGAGTGTGTTTGCTATCTGCTTTATGTCGCATCGACACAGAGGGGTCTTATGGAGACGATGGGATTGGAAAGGCATAAGCATGGGAAGGAACCAGCTAAAGTAAATGCCTGGTGTAAAAATGGGAAACGACGGAAAACCATCTTTAGGGCTGTCGACATTGGGGTTCGAAACCACTGTCTTCCGGATGCAAGCTCAGAGCTGCGCGCCCCTTACCGCACGGCCATTTCGTCCGGTATTGGAGTGTGTTAGTAGAATGAATAATGACAGAGAAAACCGGATTACCCGGAGAAAAACCTGTCGTCACCTCCGCGTTGCCCAGCACAAATCTCACGTAGAGTGACCGAGATTTGAACCACGGAACTCAGCGGAAAGAGGTCGACGCGCTGCCGCCTGGGCCATGGACCGAGCTAGTATATGTTAATTATTATTATTAAATTATGAATCCATTTGAACATTAATAAAAAAGGGGGTGGCGTTAGGGAACCGTCATAGCCATACAGCCCGGCTATTATTATCCGTTTCAGAGGGCTATTTAAAAGCAGAATCACCAGTTGACTCATAAATTACTCTTCGGCATATATTGTGCTAGTGCGTAATCTGTTGGCCATTTTTACCAACTAGCTGCTAGGCGCGGCGCAACCTCTGCAAGAGTAGTCTGATATGTCACAAGCGGGATCTGATAGCAAATACAGTAGAGACAATATGCGACACTTCCGGATTTAGCCTTGTTAAAATGGGAGACAATTCGCAAGTGGCGTGACCTGAAAATTCGCGCTAAATTCAATTATCAATGGAAATGTACAGTATATACGGAAATGGATAAATAAATTACGTCTAGAAAGAATGAAAGAAAGTGTTACTAAGATATTAACTTCAAAGTTGCCAAAGCAATTCTGGATAAATGAATGAAGGATTATTTAAGAGGCTATTAATTTGAAGACTGAAAATAGGTATATAACCAAGATGTGAAATGGACTGCTGTGACAGGGCTTGTTCTTTCATTTATGCATTTCTTTTTTAGCTTTAGCATTCCTGCCGGAACGTTCACGGCTAGATTTTACTTTTTTTTCTCATTTAAAAGCATTGTATCATCATATTAAAACACTTGTCAACAAAAACATCGGCACATTCCTTACACATATGACTGAATAAATTTACATTTAAGAGCTGGACAATTTTCATTTCAACTTGAAGCCTACTAACAGAAAGAAAGTCTATAAATTTAGCCTCAAAAACATTCAAACTTTCCCTATAAGCAATACTTGCCATAACGCCATTACATTAGGGTAAAGCAAATTTGCATCATCATATTGTTTCTACAAAATATGTACACTTCTTAAATCACCCATATTTTCTTCAGTGCTTGACAACGCATTACGGCATTCCAAATGGGGTAACTTGGAACACAACCAGCCACACACATATGCATATGTATTTTCCTGAATTAAATCAAACCCACAGATCACACCTACAAAAGCACATCGGTATTGAAGGTTAACTGCTGCACTATACAATAAAATAAGCTATTTATATTTTAAGCCAGTTAAAATGTGGGTCGCGCAGGTCAGAAATTTATGATGTTTTATCAAAAATATTTTTAAAACTGGAAGAATATATGCAAACACAATAATGACTTACGTTTCCTTGTCACGAGGGAAACGGAAGACCGCGAATCCTTCTGCACATCATAGTTATTGCAGCCAAACACAGCACATATCTTTCCACTCATACTGAGAGTAGATGTAATGGAATGACACACGCTACTGTTCACTTATGTCAACTTAATGCAAACGCATAAATAACCGCCAAAAACTTCACAATCAAATACACGTACTCTTATGCCAGCAGCAGTAACTCTCAGGTCACTCCGACAGAGAGAGTTCTAATCGCTGTTCCTCGATATCTCGCAGTGTCGCGTATTGTCTCTACTGTATTCGCTGATAGATTATAGTAGCTCGCAAAGTCGCCGCATAGGTGGGGCGGTGATATGTCCCTTGCGCGATATATACGTCATTTGCTTACAATCACTTACGAAAGTTATCACTCTAGAGCTATATTTGATTTTAGTAACTCACAAAGACGATACAAGCGTGCGCGCGCACACAGATAGTTACTCGCGAAGTCCCCGCGTGGCTGCGCTATTCTCCACTGTGACAAGGCTCGGGTGCGCACGCACACACAGATAGTTTCTTGCAAGTCCCCGCGTGAGTGCGCTGGTCTCCCTCTCCACAATGCGCAGGCACGGTTCCATTCCCTCCACGCCGCGCGGTTCCCTCACCTACAGGACGACAGAATGAAAAGTCGCTGGCGGGCAGCTGTGGACCTCTCCGATTTGGACGACGCTGATCTCCACATCACCTCAAAATTATTTTTGGTCGGTCGGAAGGCACTTCATTTATACTCAAGCTACCTGCCGACCTGAATGAAGCACACGGCTGACTCCGCACTGGACGTCAGCCTCCTCAGATTACATTTCGCTCTACACATTATAGCTAATACCGCCACCACAACTACGACGACCTCTGTCTTTGCCTATCCTTACATTCTTATCACCACTAACATTTTCCCATCCAATACCGATTTTTGCAACGCCACGACCTCTGCCACCATACTCTGCTCCGCCCCCGTACCTTCCCATCCCTCACCGCTACTCCAACCGTTTGCCCATCAACGAAGACGACTCAGCAACACCATCGGTCACGCCACCATCCACCTTGGCAGATATCGCAAGGGAACCATCATCATCACCTCCAGATCGTACCACTACGGAAGCCGCTCGTGAACCGTCATTTCCATTATCGCCACCAGATCACACCACAATGTACAGTTGTGTCCTTCGCGGTGTAGATCCTGACATCTCGGATCAAGACATCCTCAGTGAATTAAATCTGGCAGAGTCCGTCGAGCCTTTCGTATTTGGAATATCTTGGGACCGACCTATTTAGTTCGCCTCCACCTGCCTACTGAGGACGACGTACAACAACTTGTAGCCAGCGGAGCACATCTTTACGGTCAACGCCTGAAAGTAGAACCTTCCCGCTCTCCTCCCCAGATTAAACAACCTCACTTCCTGGGTACGTGTTGGCATGTGTCACCCGATACCTCCTGATCTACTGTAGCATCTATTACATATGCTAATAAGTCTCCCTGTGGTGGCACTCGACAGCACCTCCCTCCCCCTTTCCCCGCTGCTAGTCAGCAGCTAGGAAGGCCAACAACTCCACTGTGCTGATTCACTAGATTTAACACACTGCTTGTGTCATGACATACCACAACACGATCTTCCTCCTCTTGGCACAACTGAGACTCTGCCTTTAAGGCTACTGTACATCTGTTTCTGATTTTTGTCAAAAACCTACACAAATTTCCAGCACTTCTCCATTCCGCCAATAACCACCTCAAAAGCTTATCTTCATTGCACGGATAGGAAATCCACTCCAACTGTTGTTTATTAAACAAACGCCTTTCTGCCAGCGTTTCTTTACATTCTGTCAGCAAATGAAAGTCTTTCCTTTCTTCACCATATAAAACACACAACGCACTTACTTTTAACATCGTCCAGCCTTTATTAACGCATACACCTAGCAACCACCAGATTACCCCTCTTTTCACCCCCCCCCCCGTATTTACATTTGCCACTCTCAAATTTAGAATCTGATTAACCCTCAGAAACATTTTTAGGGTAGCCCTCTTCTGGCATTCGGCCTCAAGTTCTTGTTCAGCAATATCTCTCGCCATCTTAATCACATCTTTCCAATGCGTGTCCCTACTCCCGCCCCATTTAACATTATAAAACTCGCCCAACCCCAGTCTATATAAGGTGTTTTTCAGCTTATCTACCCAGTAATCACCATAATTGTCCTCCATTTGACTTTGGATGGCCGACTGTAGAATCAGGCCCTCTATCCCTTCTCTTAATTTACACCAGTAACCAAGCACTATTTTTAAAATATCAATCTTAATGTACTCTTTACACAACATCTTCGCACCTGCACTCGCGGTGCACAAGGGTACCGGTAGGCTCATAACAATCTTGCAGAACCTATTCTCTACCAGCTCTCGTATCACACACTCCTTTTCTACGCCCCAGACCCTCGAAGCATATAGCATTTTACCCTTCAACACCGCATTAAACACCATACTTTATATAGCATAGCTTGCTCCCCTAAATTTATTTTCCAATATCCTAGTTACTGAGAGTGCCGCTAGGCCTTTCCATTTGGCACGCCTAATCTGCTCCAGCCAGCTGCCATTTCTACTCAGCATCACCCCCAGGTACTCACCCTTTTCCACCACCTCGATCACTTCCCCGTTTATTACCCACTTTACTCCCGCTTTCTTTTTATTCCCTTTCCTGCAAACCATCACCTTAGACTTCTTATTGTTAATCTTCAATGACCATTTCTCCGCAAAACTCCCTACTTTATTCAAACTTCCTTGCAAACCCCCAGCTGTCAACGACAGTAACAACACATCATCCGCAAAGATCCTGGAATGGCTTGTTTGCCTAGTACCGCGTAAGCCCATTTACTCTCTACATGGCCACCTAGTAGTTCGTTAATAAACAATGGGGAAAGGATTGGCGAGAATTTGCATCCCTGTTTCAACCCAACTTTCGACTCAATCACTCCACTCACCACCCCTTCCTCCACCCTCATGCTTCAATAGACGTTATGGTTCTCACGATCATTAAATTATCAGCCGTTATCCTCCCCTTCCTAACTTTATTTTAAAAACACGATAGAATTGAGTAATCCTCTGCCCACTTTTTCAGTCTATTTGCTAGAATACCCGTGTATACATTGCTCAGGGAGTCCAGCAGGGTTATACCTCTATAATTATGGGATTTGTCCTCTCCCAATTATTTTTATAAATAGGTCATATAATCCACTTCTGCCATTCTTTAGGGAATTTCGCCCCTTCAAATATCTTGTTTAGGAATGTTACCAAACTCTCTATCATCTGCTTATTTTTGCTACTTCCTTCCAATACATATTAGTTATCGCACTTTCCCACCAGCAGTCCTGAGCTTCAATTTCTTTATCACTCCCATCACCTCCTCACCTGTTATTCTCTTTTCCAGCACTTGGCGGCCCCTCTCTAGCCCCCTTTCCACTTTATCACCTCCGTCAACCCTTACCCACCCTTCCTGACCAAGCTGCGATTGTAAAGAGAAGTCGCTCCTTGAGCCACTAGCTCACTGGGACATTCTATAACCAATAAGTAAATAAATAACAGTTCCTGGAAATACTCTACCCATGTTCCATATTCGATTTTCGGTTTCATCTCTCTACTCGTCCCCCTATTAAATTTTTAAAACCTTGCCCACACCTTATCTCCTTCCCTGAATGAATGAATGAATACTGATCTGCATTTAGGGCAGTCGCCCAGGTGGCAGATTCCCTCTCTGTTGCTTTCCTAGCTTTTCCCCCAAATTATTTCAAAGAAATTGGAAATTTATTGAACGTCTCCCTTGGTAAGTTATTCCAATCCCTAACTCCCCTTCCTATAAATAAATATTTGCCCCAGTTTGTCCTCTTGAATTCCAACTTTATCTTCATATTTTGATCATTCCTATTTTTATAAACGCCACTCAAATTTATTCGTCTACTAATGTCATTCCACGCCATGTCTCCGCTGACAGCTCGGAACATACCACTTAGTCGAGCAGCTCTTCTTCTTTCTCTCATTTCTTTCCAACCCAAACTCTGCAACATTTTTGTAACGCTACTCTTTTGTCGGAAATCACCCAGAACAAATCGAGCTGCTTTTCTTTGGATTTTTTCCAGTTCTTGAATAAGGTAATCCTGGTGAGGGTCCCATGCACTGGAACCATACTCTAGTTGGGGTCTTACCAGAGACTTATATGCCCTCTCCTTTACATCCTTACTACAACCCCTAAACACCCTCATAACCATGTGGAGAGATCTGTACCCTTTATTTACAATCCCATTTATGTGATTACCCCAATGAAGATCTTTCCGCATATTAACACCCAGATACCTACAATGATCCCCAAAAGGAACTTTCACCCCATCAACGCAGTAATTAAAACTGAGAGAACTTTTCCTATTTGTGAAACTCACAACCTTACTTTTAACCCCGTTTATCAACATACCATTGCCTGCTGTCCATCTCACAACATTTTCGAGGTCACGTTGCGTTCCCTGTCCTTGTACTCCCTATTTAAAGCTTTCGTTTGAACCTCCAAACCTTTTTCTTCTCTCATATCATTTTCTGGAATTCCTTCCTCAGCCTGCAGAATATTTCCTTAACCCCTCCCACCATGTTTCCTGAACTCAGCCAACGCTCTCAACACTGCCTTCCTTTTTGCCTTACATTCCTTATCGAACCAACCCTCTCCCACCTCTCTATTCTTATTCCTGAATGATTTCTCCTCGGCTATTTTCCTCCCTGGATACTCCAGAAGTTCTACTGCCCTGTCGATATTATTCCCTTCTACTGCTACCTCAATCCCCACCCTGATGATCTGGAATTCTTCCTCTTCCAGGTATTTGCTCCTCTGACCAGATATACTTAGGGACTCTGCGACCCCTCACACTCCCCCCTTTTCCTGAACCATTCTCCTCTGCACACCCATCCCTATTTACGATTATATATACCGGAGAGTGGTGGGATTCCACCCAATCAACCACTTTCATCCTGTTAGTTCTGTCCAACATTTCCGAACTCATAATCAGATCAATAACACTACCTCCTTCATTTGTAATATACGTCATTTTTCCTTCCCTATCGCCCTTCCCTTACCCATTAAGAATGTACAAGTCACACGCCCCACATACTTCTAACAACTTCTGACCGTAAACATTTCTCCCTTTATCTTCACTTTTCCTATCTCCCATCTTTACTCTCCTTTCCTCTTTACCATATTCTGGACTACAGCATCCTATTCTTGCATTTAAGTCCCCTAACTAAATCAATCGGTCCTCTTCGTACTTTCCACTAATAATATTTATTTCCTCTATCAGACCATCAAAGCAGTATTCATTCGCATATATTGATCCCCTTGGTGGGTTTATATTAAACCCAAACACACATTCCTTCTTCCCCCCCATTTTAAACCTAACCCATAAAACCTCTTCTAGCTCATTTTCTACATCTGTAACATGATCACTTAGTTCTTCTTTAACTAATAATGAAATTCCGCCAGAATTTCTCCACTTCTTTCACTGTTTTTTCTTCATTTTATTCCTTATCACGAACCCCTTCCAGGTTAGATTTATCCCTCATTTTAGCCATGTCTCTAGGAGGGCCACTATATCAAAACACTCAACCATCCTGCAAACCTCTTCGTTTTTCAACTTACTTCCCACCGCTTCAGTATTTATAACGCCTATCTTACACCCTAGCTACCTACTACCCTCCCCTACTCCCTCCTTATCGCCTTTATTTTATTTACCTCTGCAGCGTTATTTAGATTACTTCTAGTTCTACGCAATCCTTCTGTTTCCTCTCTGCTCTCTCCCTTCTTAGCCGTCCTTCCAGACTCTAAGCTCCCCGTCCCCTTTATTTCTCTTACCCCACAGATCTATCAGTCTTACACTTCTAGTCCTGGTCGTTACCTCTCTCCGGGTACTTGCCACCTCTTCCATTCCAGCACATTCCGGTGGCGCACGACTGCTTACGTCTCACTTCACTCCCTGATTGTCCTCTTCTTCTTCCTGGCCATCTTCACTCTTGCCTCCTCTTCTTTCTTCGCGCTGGACCTCTTTCCCATTCTCGCCAACCGCCATTTCTCCATCATCCACCACCGAGCTCTCCTCCTCTCTTGTCACTCCTATCGCTCTCTTTTCCGTAATCGTCTGTAAGTAATTTTGATCCATATGTTGCAACCTTTCCGTTGACCATTCTCTTACCCAGCGGCCATTTTACACCACCAACTTGTTCCTCCTAATTAACGCTCTCAACCCTTATTTCCTCGCATACCATATGTGTCTTCTTAACACTTTCAACTCTGCTCGCTTCACTACCTATATCCTGTTTAAAACATATCTTCTCTTCCTTTAAATTCCCTGCGTTCCTTAGGATAATGTCCGCCATCAGGGTAGACATCAGCGTGAACTTAATTAGTCTCCCACCTCCGCCTTTCACTCTTCCCAATCTCTGTGCCTCATCAATGTCTAATTCACTAAAATTGATCTTCATTCTGTCCCGTATCAAGTTCACTACCTTACAAACTAATGCCACCTTGTCTTCTTTCGCTGCTTCTTCAACTCCATATATAAAAATATTTTTCCTCATTCGTTTCTGGATCCCATCGAGCATTTCTCTCTTTAGTTTCGCCATCTCCGTCTCCAGCACCTGGACATTCAATCGCATTTTCTCCATATCCACCTCATTTCTCCCCACCTTTTCCTTCAACTCGTCCACCGCACTTTTAACGCACTGTCTCAAGTTATTTCGCTCCTTGGAATGGTCACGTATCATCTCCTTCAGTTGGTCTATCTGACACGTCTCCTTCACTTCTTTCAGTGCCTCTATCTCCTCCCACCCTAGGGCACCAATTGGGCCTGGCCCTGGGTTTAACTCTACTCCACCTGTTATGAGCAGCGCTGATACCACCGCCGCTTCCAGCAGCCCTGCCATAAGCCCTACCTCTTCACCCTTCAGTCCTCTTACTCAAGTCCGTTTTCTTCTTCCTCGTACGTTCCCAACTCCCATTCCTCACTCGATAGAGCTCTAGCGCTATCCCCATATTTCAGCACACACTCAGCACATTCGTCCTCACTGCTTACTCGATTGAAAACTGAACTGTGCTAATAGCGAAACGTAATTCGGTATTTCAAACTGTACAGGTGATTGTATTTTGTGGTAGTGAAACGTCGTAGTGCACCGTTACTCTAACAACGTGTTAGAACATTTCTTCAAATTATTCGTTTATGTTACACAAGTAGTTGAATTTAACAGTGCTATCGAACTTAGGTTTATTTTCCAAGTGACAAGATTCACTATAGAACATAGTCTTAGAACTGTGGTTAAATAAACTGGTACAGTTAACGTTCATTAATTATCCAGATAGGACTTGTGTTGAATCCAGGACGGTTCTAGAAATGAATGATTTTTTTCTTTATTTAATCGTGAACGGGACTAAATTCACAGAGCAAATTCTTTGGTTTCATTTTATTTCAAGTATTAATTCGAACTTGAACTGTGTAAAGTTTGAAAGTGAAATATTCTATTTTCTACGTCATTATTCAGCCGAAGTTCTCATATTTAACTTTGATAAAGTGATTTATTTTGCGTGGCTGATACATCACGGATTTAATTATGAGTTCAATTTAATTTATTACTTGACTAAATCCAATAGTAATGACTATGCACATCAAGTTAAGTGATATTACAGTACATTGCAATTATTCGGTGTCATCAAACTGTGAGGACAGTTTATCGCCACATGTGTTTTGTTTAAAATCGCCATTAACAATAATTTTGTTTGTGCAGATCAAACAATTTACGAGTCCATTTCGAATCCTAGTGCAGTGTTACAACCAATACACGAGTGCTCCTAGATCATCTAGATCTTCTAGATATTCAATACCTTCTAGAAATTCGAGATATTCGAGACCTTCTCGGAAGATGGTGACAATATGAACAAACATTGCGATCCAGCACTGTACCAGGACCAGCTGAATCCCAGGAGAAATGCTCGTTGTAACTGCTGTGCTGAGGTGGTGTTCAATTCTGATTTTATTTTATGAATAAACTTTTGAGCAAAATTAAAAATATTCCATTATACTTATTTTACTTCCCTCGCCTCTGTAACAAATCAGATAGAGACCGGACACCCCTGTGTCGCGTCTCGTGTTCAGATAGCCGACATAATCAACTTTTACTGTTGCAGTATCGTACTGTGCATTCAGTCTTGAAAGAAAACATTTCAAGGGAGAAGAGAATGGGACTTAGAAAAAGTAGAATTATATACCATCATTATTTCTACATATATTCGTTCATATACTTGCTTCACGTCGCACCCACACAGATAGGTCTTATGGCGACGACGGGATAGTCAGAGCTAGGAGTGGGAAGATACAGATAGGCCTTATGGCGACGATGGGATAGTAAGGGCTACGAGTGGGAAGAAAGCGACCGAGGCCTTGATTAAGATACAGCCTCAGCATTTGCCTGTTATGGAAATGGGAAACCACTGAAACTCATCTTCATGGCTGCCGACATTGGGGTTCGAACCCATAATCTCCCGAATGCAAGCTGATAGCTACGTGATCCAAACCACGCGACCACTCGCTCGATGTACATAAAACTATATAATTTAATTAGTAGCCAGTGTTGCCAACAGTGCATGCGTTGGTCGTTCATTCAACTGGACATTCCGTTGCTTTCTGTTGTGGAAAACGTGAACTACCTCGCACTATCTCGTTCGTTTAAATAAGAACGGGGGTCGTGAGTAGTGTCGAAAATATAAAATGACACTATTTTGGGCTTTAACCCTCCGTTGGCCGTAGAGTGGGCGCAACGTTCTATTTCAAAATACTTTTGCTTTGAAGGCCGAAAGCCCCCGATAGTTTGAAGAGGAAACGGACCACGAAGGGAATACGTTTCAAGACAGTATCAGCTTTTCTGATGATTCTGAGGAAGATGCGTTTGGAAATAGTGACCACAACAACGAAAGTGTACAAACCGCTGAAAAAAGGGATGAAGAAGAATCTGCCGTTAATTTATGGCCTTATTACACTGGGCGTGACAAGGAAACGCAATGGAAAGTACACCCACCAAATCAGCGCAGACGCACACCAAGGAGAATAATCGTAATTCACCTTCCAGTAGTAACAGGGGAAGTCAGAAATTCAAAGACAATTACTGAAGTATGGAACCTATTTTTTCCTGTGTCGGTTCTTGTAGAAATAACCCACCGTACAAATGTACGGCTGAGAAAAATTAGAGCAAAGTGCAGGCGTGAATCAGATGTGATTGATAAAAATATAGAAGAAATTAAACCCCTTAATGGGCTGCTTTATCTGGCTGGGGTGATGAAATCTTCCCACGTAAACGTGTTAGATTTGTGGAAAAATGATAAACAGGACCTGAAATATTTTGTCTTGTCGTGAGATACAGACGATTTTAATTATTGCTTAGAGCCCTTCGCCTTGATGTTGGAATCACAAGAAAGCGGATGTAAGCACTTGACAATCTTGCGCCAATAAGCAATGTATTTGATGGATTTGTGCAGAGATGTTTGAATAACTACATCGTAGGAGAATAAATGTTAGAGTATTTTCGAGGAAGGTGTTCTTTCGGCAATACATGCCAAACAAGGCGGCAAAACACGGTTTGAAGGTGTTTCCTGTACTAGATGCCAGAATGTTTTATACACACAATATTGAAGTTTATTTTGGAAATCAACCAGAGGGACTTTTTCAAATGGATAATACACCAAGTGGTGGTGTGGTGATGAGGATGACTACCAATTCAAGGCTATGGTCGGAACGGGACAATGTACAATTGGTTCTCCTCCATGCCTGTTACAAACGAATTGGCTACACAAAGTAATTTGACGGTCGTAGCGACATTGGAGAAAAACAAGAGGGAATTGCCTTTAGAAACTGTAAACACTAGACAAAGGCCTCCTTACAGTAGTCTCTTTGCATTTGGTGAAAACGCAATGGTCGTACGTTATGCTCGTAAGAAATATTGGAATGTCATCTTTTTTATTGACGATTATTGATCCTGATGAGATTGATGAAGCTTCCGGGGACCTACAAACCTATTGTTTGACATTCTATAACCTTACAAAAGGCGAAGTGGATGTCGTCGACGGCTTGAAGGCTGAGTACTCAGTTGCAAGAATCTCATTTCGCTGGCCTCTTAGATTATTCTCTCCTTGACAGTGACGGAATAATTTCACAAATCATTCTGAGTTGTAATACCGGAGAAAATCCCTCAAGAAGAAAATACCTGAAAAACATTGGGACTAGATCTCAAAAAGACACATATACTGCACTCATGGAATTGAGCCTAATTGCGTTATATTTATATTTATATATTTATATCTATTTATTTATTTATTTATTTATTTATTTATATATTTATATATTTATATTATAATGAATATCATAGGTGGAATATTTCCATACAGTGGAAACTCTGTTTCTCACAGTACTGCAGGAAGCAAGACCACACACAAAAGAAGCTTAAGCTGCTGAAGCCTTTCTAAGTCACGTCTTGTTGTCCCCCAATAAAGCAGTTATTTCCGAACAATACAGCGAGAGGACGCGTGGCTACCTAGGAATTGAGGTCATGGAGCTGTACTTTTCCGCTGTTTGCAAGATAGAGAAAACACCCAATAGGAGACAGAGATATCTGCCAAACACCCCTCAAATTCAAATGGGAACAGTCCAATATCCCCGGGAGAAATCCTCCCAACCAATCAGAAGCCTTATTTGAAATATTTCGAAAGGAGCCTCTTAAATATTCAGTCGTTTGACAGAAACTGACAGTAATTCATAAATTTTCAACTGCAGTAACACTTCAATTCATGTATCATAAGTAGTGAGTGAGACAAATCGTGTTAATGTGCAGCAAGTATTAAATGAAGAGAGGACATGTCTGGGAACGAGAGTGAAGGAATATTCCCGCCATAGCCGTCTTACATCCAGTAATACGAACGAAGAAGTATTCCCACCGAAGCCATCTAAATTATTTAAATGTGTGCGATAAATACAGTGATCACAGTGCATTAATGGAACTACCGGAAGTTTATTTATAAATTAGGACAATAATGAAATCGCAGGTAGGGGTGCATCAATCAAAAGACGCTCCCGAAATCATGTTAATATCACTCTGCAGACACACCAAAGGAGGTACAAGCCGTCAGGCAGGGAGATCACTTGATCGTCAACGATTGTGAAGATAGGACGTGTAATCAGAATTCTCTCACTTGAACATTGTAAGATATCGGCTAACATGTAAACTTCTGAGGAACTTATTGGTTTACATAAAGATATTATAACACACTTTACCACGTTATTATATCGAGAACTTTATACTACATTTTGGTGATAATAAGTTAGTCACATTTGCTATTTGCAATGCATATCACTTAGTAACATTTTAACATTACATGGGTGACCGAATGAACTTCCTTCAATGAAAGACAGGCTGTCCTGGAAATACTTCTATTTTGAGTCATTCATAAATAACAAGTAGAGGGAGAGACTATGAATGAGTAATTCCACTACAAACAGGTCATTATCACCACTTCAAAGGCAAGAAACTCGTAAGGGGATCTAAGCAGCTCGGAGATAACAGTCCAGGTGCGGGGAAATACTTTCACTGAGGAGAAGCGAGCCCCGCGCGCACATAATTAGCTCGTAGGAAGCTGCAATTCCGCGTGTGCCGTAAGAAGAGAAATAGTGTATAATAATTGTCTTCATTTTGTGTATATATTTTTAAGTGTCATTGTATTAGAATTAAGGCCGCAAGAATATTAAATGCGTGTGCCTAGTGTAACCAATACCATGGATGGATACGTCGATTTTGTGAAGATGTATAATATCCATACTATCATGTTCTAATTCCAACTCGACGGGCGCCCGATGGCGGGCGAAGCTTCATTGCAAAATGTGAGTAAATGAATTCATATGTATAAATCTAACATGGAATGTACTATTTAATTTAGTTACGCGAGCTACTAATTAGATGTTTAAGTATTGTAATTTCATTCCAGGGTGCAGCACAGAGGATATTTCATAATGACGATTTATTCACGCATGATGTGTTCAATTTCATTTGTTTTCTTCTTCTTCTTCTTCTTCTTCTTCTTCTTCTTATTATTATTATTATTATTATTGTTATTATTATTATTATTAATATTTCTTGCATTGTTGTTGTCAAATTCGACTAATTTGTTTAAATTACGTTTTCTAGGTTAAGTAGGCTAGCTAGGTGCACCTTGTTTCGGATTTAGGTTTAGGTAATACTTTAGGTACCGGTAACAATATTAACTTTAAAAATATTTGTAAATATCTGTAGATTCGTTGAAAGGCAGATTATCAAAAGGAATAGTACCGTAACTTCTGCAGCAACTTCTCCGGTATTTCGTATAGACATTCGTTCAAACTATCGCGAAGGTAATAATTTACTACATTAAAAAACACGATACGCCTGTAAACTTCCATTTAAAAAGAAGTTAAAGAGATTACACGGTAATAGTTAACAGTCGTATTGTTATTGATTATTGCCGCTCCTCATATTCAAATATTGCATTGTTGGCTACAGTCGTGAACAAAGGGTGTAGTGTAGTCAAGTAAATATAAATAAAAATCATCTGACCTTGTATTCCATTCATTTGCACTTCTGAGTAGGTAGTTAGTATCCGTAATTTATATTTCGCTCCCTCGATCTTTCAGTATTTATGAGCGGTTAGCTAATAATAATAAAGTTCATATATCCCAGTAATTGCAGTTCAAGTCCCTGGAGTAGTAGTAGTAGTAGTAGTAGCAGCAGTTTTGACAAATATTTGAGAAATTATTGTAGACAACCTCGTATTTTTCAGTAGGCCTAATTAAGGACACTTTTTTCTCCGTCCCGTGGAGTAGGGAAAATAATAGTAATCCACCAGCTGTAATAATCACATAACCACATTTCAGTAGAATTGTAGTGAAGATAAGGTATAATATATTAGATAGTATCTTGCCAGTTATATTCGTGTTTTTCTTCGTGTACGACAATCCTTTTGATACTTAAGCATTTAACCAAACGCAGTATAGTGTACTGTAGATACATTGTAGTATAGATACAGTACATTTAGATAGTGCCGTATCTTGCCTGCTATATTCGTGTGTTATCTTTCGTGTGTATCTATTAGACCCTAATACTAATAATAATTTGTCTAAGCATTTAGCTTCGTTGGTAATCTTTGAGTACAGTAGTTCTTGCAAATTTCATTTCTGTTGTGCTTAGTAGTGACATATGGTACGGTACCGGTATCGTAATTAGGATACGTCCGTAAGTAGTTTAAAAATTACTGCAGTGTACTGTACAGTAGTATACGACTAATATCCTATTATAATTTAGTGTGCTTATTTTATTATTGTAAAATATTTGTGTAGTACTGGTGTAGTAGAGGTATCCGTAGAAACTCTTACTAAAATATTGTTGAAATTAGGATAGGCTTAATTGCAGTTTGGAATTGTGTAGTTCTTGTGTATTACTTTCGATATTCAGTAATTAACAGCAGTTTTTATCCTGTTAGGGGTTGTAGGATTAAAAAACTAGAGCACAACTAAGTAGCATTGTAGTGTATTCGTATATTAATTACCTTATTGTTGTGTACTATCCCAGACAATATATCCCTCCGTTCATTTATTTTTTGCAAATAAGTTACTTTATTTTGTAATTTAAAATTCCCCCCCCCCCCCCGTAAAGAATGGCTAAGGAGCGCGAGTGTACTTACTGTGGATGTGGCGAGGCATTGAGGGGTATGAGGGAGGAGTTGGAAAGTTTGAGGGAGATAATTAGGATTCTCACAGAAGACAGGAAGGAAGATAGGACTCCCTCAAACAATGTACAGATTACAGTAGGTGTACAAGAGGGAGGGGAAGGAAAGGGAGGAGTTGTAGAAGACAGGTGGTCTAATGTTCTAAGGGGAAGGAGATTGCAGGCCAAGGGCTCTATTCAGGATCAGAATTCAGGACAGGTGTCTGTGCGAAATCGGTACGAGTCACTCCAGGTAGAACAACATAGGGAAGATGAGGGACAGGGAACTGTTGCTGAGATGCATGGAAGTAGGAGGAAGGGAAAAGGTAGGAAAGGGAAATGTAGAGTAGAGGATAGGAAAAGACAGGTGGAACAGGGTCATGGGAAGGAGAAAAGGGAGGAGGAAGTAGCTTCTGCAGCTATCAGGAAAGATAGGGCTGACCAGGAGGGGAGGGGATCAAATGAGGTGGGTAGGTTTGAGGCTCTGGTCATGGGGGATTCCATCGTTAGACACGTGGGGAAAGTGTGTGGAGGAAAGGGAACCAGGGTAGAATGTTATCCAGGAATTAGTTTGAGGCAGATGTTGAGGAAAGTAGAAGAGAGGGAAGAGGGGAAGGAGAAGGTGGTAGTGTTTCACGTTGGTACCAACAACGTAAGGCAAGCTGATATAAGTACCAACATAGTTGGAGATGTGTGGGAACTGGTAAATGCAGCACGGGTGAAGTTTAAGAAAGCGGAGATTGTTATTAGTGGAATACTGTGTAGGAGGGATACTGACTGGAGGGTGATTGGGGATTTGAATGAGACTATGGAGTGGGTATGTGGGAAACTGGGAGTGAAATTTCTAGATCCTAATGGGTGGGTAGGAGATAGGGATCTGCGCTCAGATGGCCTTCATTTAAACCGCAGTGGTACGTATAAGTTAGGAAATAAGTTTGGAAGGGTAATAGGGAGGTACATTCAGGGAAACGGGATGGCCTAGAGAGCGGTGATAAGGGAACAGGGAACTGGAAATCAAGTAGGGATGACATAAAAGTGTTAGTGTTGAACTGTAGAAGTATTGTAAAGAAAGGAATAGAATTAAGTAATTTAATAGATATATATTTACCAGATATTGTAATAGGAGTTGAATCATGGCTGAGAAATGATATAATGGATGCAGAAATTTTCTCACGGCACTGGAGTGTGTATCGTAGAGATAGGATAGGAAAGGTGGGAGGGGGAGTTTTCATTCTGGTGAAAGAAGAATTTATAAGCTACGAAAAAAGTTAAAGATGAGACACATGAAATTCTAGGTGTAAGGCTCATTTCTAAAGATAATAGGCAACTTGATATATTTGGAGTGTACAGATCGGGAAAGGGTAGCACTGATGCGGATTCGGAATTATTTGATAGGATAGTCAGCTATGTGGGAAACGACATGGAAAGAAATGTGATTGTAGCGGGAGATCTGAATTTGCCAGATGTCAATTGGGAAGGAAATGCGAACGACAGGAAGCATGACCAACAAATGGCAAATAAGTTAATATGGAAAGGACAGCTGATTCAGAAAGTGATGGAACCAACCAGAGGGAAAAATATCCTGGATGTGATGCTGATAAAACCAGATGAGCTCTATAGGGAACCTGAAGTAATAGATGGTATTAGTGATCATGAAGCTGTTTTTGTGGTAGTTAAAAATAAATGCGATAGAAAGGAAGGTCTTAAAAGTAGGACTGTTAGGCAGTACCATATGGCTGATAAAGCAGGTATGAGGCAGTTTCTAAAAAGTAACTATGATCGGTGGAAAACGGTAAATAAAAATGTAAACAGACTCTGGGATGGGTTTAAAGAAATTGTTGAGGAATGCGAAAACCGGTTTGTACCTTCAAGGGTGGTAAGGAATGGTAAAGACCCACCTTATTATAATAGAGAAATAAAGAGACTAAGAAGGAGGTGCAGACTGGAAAGAAATAGAGTTAGAAATGGCTGTGGAAGTGGGGAGAAATTGAAGGAACTTACTAGAAAATTGAATCTGGCAAAGAGGGCAGCTAAGGATAACATGATGGCAAGCATAATTGGCAGTCATAAAAATTTTGGTGAAAAATGGAAGGGTATGTATAGGTATTTTAAGGCAGAAACAGGTTCCAAGAAGGACATTCCAGGAATAATTAATGAACAAGGGGAGTGTGTATGTGAGGATCTTCAAAAGGCAGAAGTATTCAGTCAGCAGTATGTAAAGATTGTTGGTTACAAGGATAATGTCGAGATAGAGGAAGTGACTAAGGCCAAAGAAGTAATAAAATTTACATATGATAACAATGACATTTACAATAAGATATAAAAGTTGAAAACTAGAAAAGCGGCTGGAATTGATCAGATTTCTGGGGATATACTAAAGACAATGGGTTGGAATGTAGTACCATATCTGAAGTACTTATTTGATTATTGTTTGGTCGAAGGAGCTATACCAGATGAATGGAGAGTTGCTATAGTAGCCCCTGTGTATAAAGGATAGGGTGATAGACATAAAGCTGAAAATTACAGGCCAGTAAGTTTGACATGCATTGTATGTAAGCTTTGGGAAGGCATTCTTTCTGATTATATTAGACATGTTTGTGAAATTAATAACTGGTTCGATAGAAGACATTTCGGTTTTAGGAAAGGTTATTCCACTGAAGCTCAACTTGTAGGATTCCAGCAAGATATAGCAGATATCTTGGATTCTGGAGGTCAGATGGACTGTATCGCGATTGACATGTCTAAAGCATTTGATAGGGTGGATCATGGGAGACTACTGGCAAAAATGGGTGCAATTGGACTAGACAAAAGAGTGACTGTATGGGTTGCTATATTTCTAGAAAACAGATCTCAGAGAATTAGAGTAGGTGAAGCTTTGTCTGACCCTGTAATAGTTGAGAGTGGTGTTCCTCAGGGCAGTGTTTTCTTATATATATAAATGATATGAGTAAAGGAGTGGAATCGGAGGTAAGGCTTTTTGCGGATGATGTTATTCTCTATAGAGTGATAAATAAGTTACAAGATTGTGAGCAACTGCAACATGACCTCGAAAATGTTGTGAGATGGACAGCAGGCAATGGTATGTTGATAAGCGGGGCTAAAGTCAGGTTGTGAGTTTCACAAATAGGAAAAGTCCTCTCAGTTTTAATTACTGCGTTGATGGGGTGAAAGTTCCTTTTGGGGATCATTGTAAGTATCTAGGTGTTAATATAAGGAAAGATCTTCACTGGGGAAATCACATAAATGGGATTGTAAATAAAGGGTACCGATCTCTGCACATGGTTATGAGGGTGTTTAGGGGTTGTAGTAAGGATGTAAAGGAGAGTGCATATAAGTCTCTGGTAAGACCCCAACTAGAGTATGGTTCCAGTGCATGGGACCCTCACCAGGATTACCTGATTCAAGAACTGGAAAAAATCCAAAGAAAAGCAGCTCGATTTGTTCTGGGTGGTTTCCGACAAAAGAGTAGCGTTACAAAAATGTTGCAATGTTTGGGTTGGGAAAAATTGAGAGAAAGAAGAAGAGCTGCTCGACTAAGTGGTATGTTCCGAGCTGTCAGCGGAGAGATGGCGTGGAATGACATTAGTAGACGAATAGGTTTGAATGGCGTTTATAAAAATAGGAAAGATCACAATATGAAGATAAAGTTGGAATTCAAGAGGACAAACTGGGGCAAATATTCATTTATAGGAAGGGGAGTTAGGGATTGGAATAATTTACCAAGGGAGATGTTCAATAAATTTCCAATTTCTTTGAAATCATTTCGGAAAAGGCTAGGAAAGCAACAGATAGGGAATCTGCCACCTTGGCCACTGCCCTAAATGCAGATCAGTATTGATTGATTGATTGATTAAATGCATAGGCCTACATTTAAACGATATTAGGGATCATTATTATTGTTTTTGGTAAGATTGCACATTATGACGGTTCGATTCGCTTAGTCACATGACGGAATTTTAATAGAGTTTAAATTTATTTATTCATGGTTATTTTGGAATAATTTATATTAGTTTCATATATATTTCACCTGAATAACGATTGTGTTGACAGGTGAAAATCAATTTTATTTGTCAACTGGTCCTAATGGATTTTGATGAAATAATTTAATATAGTTGTGATTTGATAGAGGCATTCAATTGGGAGATAATCATTGAATATTTCGATAGTGGGAAATTTGTACCCAAGTAAGATATGATGTTATGTCATTATGCTCACATGACGATAGAGGTTAATATTATGTGGTAATTGAATATGCACTACAGGCAATTATCTCAAAATATGAGAAGTTATTGATATATTATCAGCCGGGGAGCTGAGAATGAATGAATAAGCCGTTGGGGCTAAATAAATGAGATGATATTCAAGCTGTGAAAGCTAGTATCGCGATGTTGAAAGTATGTGCCGGCCATGAGAATCCGAGGAATGAAAGTGAGCGGGAGGGCCAGTCTCCCAATGAAATTGAAATGCATTAAAAATGGCGATTATCACGATGAATAGAGGAGGAGGCGACATGACATACCATCTTATACCAAATAATTATATGTAAGCGTAGTAGATCGATCCAATGTAAATGACTCATCAGAGTAGCAAAAATCCCACTTAGCATGCCAAGATCGTATTACAATGAGTATTCTGGTAACCTTTTTTGATATGAGTCAGTGTTTTATCACATTTTCCTAAATTTTATCGCCAGCTGATTTTGAATTAATTTATTCTCAATTCTTCCTCGATTTATATTAAATGAATAACATTAGGGAAGCCATGAGAAGCTAATATGGTCATGGTAGAATGATGTCCTTAATCAGAGATTTGGAATTACTGGACTCTCCATAATGTTGCAATCTAAATAATATTATGTTTGATTTATATACGGCTAAATGCGTGAATGAATAATTGTTATATGTGTGTGTATGTTTAGTCCTCAGCCCGAAGGCTGGTTGGATCCTCAACAGCTCAACCATCAGCTGTCATAAATTGCCTAGGCATCACTGAAGAGGCGTACTAGGGAAATTAGGAGTGATGTAGTTTCCCGTTGCTTTCCTCACCGAGCCAGAAGTTGCTATTACATATCAGTCTGCCAAGCCCACTGAAATGCATGCACCAAGTGACCCTATGAGCAACATTTTCACACCATTCATAGCAGGGACTGGCTGCAGAAGGAATGGCATTACTAGGATCACTCATACCTCAGTCACTTTCATCTTGTCAAAGCCAATGATAAAGCGGAGACAGATCAATGAAAGTAACAATATTGCTCTAGCCCATACCAGAAGACATAGTGCACTGTAAACACTACGTCCTGCCAGCAAAGGAATAATTATTATATAAATAATGTAAATATGACATCAGTTCGTGCGTTAGAGAGCATTCAACCCTGACGGGTATATTTTAGTCATGTTATGAGTAGAATTAGGTAATTCCTCTGTGACTACGATGTAATATAGCTATTTTCCGTAATTCTAAGCCTATTTGTCTGATGATTAATGTGTTCATTTAATTGTAAATAGAACAGTAGCTCACGTAAAATAAGTACATGAAGTGGTACATTTGAATTATACTCTCACATAACAAGGCACAACAAAATTGGCAGGAATTACTGAACGATTAATTTGGTTACTAAAATTGTATTTCAACAGTAAATAATATGATGATATTGATGTTTAATAGTCGTGAATGTTATGAAAGAAATAATTTCGTGAAATGAATGTTTACGTATATTTGAGTGTTATTTAAAAGTAAAACTTGGTTTAATTGAAGTTCAGTAATATCCAGAGTCAACAATTATATTTGCAGACTTATTGAGTCGCATTACATCACGTTACACAGTGATTTATGTTAAAATTGCATCGATCCTCAGTATTTAATGAGAGGATTTAAATGTCAAATAATTTATATAGAATGTGGAGACTATGCTCCCAAAAATGATGGAATGTTCTAAATGTTATAAAAGGTTGGTTTAATTTGATAATAACATCGTAAGTTCTTTGTTTTCTATAGTGTGATTTTCTAATTCAGACACACACAACTTAATTGGTTTTATAATAAGACAGGTGATTTTACTGGAGATCATTGTGGTATAGATACTTAATTCAACCAATTTGAGTACTTGATGATGAAATATGATCAAACAATTATACTACGATTCATAATGGATAATTTATCCTATTTTTTATTATTTAATTAATTAATCAATTAATCTTTTTATATATTAATTTAAATTAATTCTGGTTATCCACGATGGTAAATTTGCAGTTATATAAATTTGGATATTAAACTGTGGTCAAAACCTAACCCATGATTATTGATTCTACACATTTGTTAAAGTTTTATTTTATTTAAAATTCAGTCTGTGTCATGACAGTTATTTATTGAGTAGTTATATAGCAACCGATAGCTACGCAATCCCTCAGCGGCACCCTCCAGACGACCATGGACTGAGCACCCCTGAGACAGAATTTCAACAATGCGGTGAGTATATCTTTTTACAGCAGCCGAGGCAAGATAGAAGAAGATGTTCCGCAACTCTACCGACTAAAGGGTGCAATACTCGTAAGAGCCTCATACAACGATCTGGAAAAGATCTGCGACTTAAAATTAGAAAGTGCCTTGGAATTGAAAATGAGGCGCCAGCACAATCGCAGTGCGTGTGAACTGGTGAAATGGAATAATGTGTTTTTCCCAGAGAAAAAATAGATTTTTGACTTTTATATGTGTAAAATGTGTATCGCCCATTTGTGGAGAGCACACAGTAACAATCTGTCATCTGTGCAATCGCAACAAAGGGGCATCCACCGAAAATGAGACAGCTGGGTCGTAGAGAAATAAGACTTTTTGAGACTACTGTTGTGTTGAACTGTTATTTGTTACCTTAGATAAGTTTAATAATTTTTTACATTCTTAAAAATGAACACAGTGTAACAGATCATTTGCTTAAATAATAACACGAAATTACCACTACTAATAATAGACAAATATAACGTTGAAACAGTGGTATGTTTTATTGCTAAATTAGTTTCCCTCTCCGTTCCTTGTATGTTAAAAACTCAATGTAATGGGAAATTGTAAGAAATTAACAGTTACATACTTCCTTAAAAAGGAAAGGGGTATTGTTTTAACACTAAAAAAATAAGTTAAAATAAAATAAAAATGAAATAATAACAAAGCAAAAATAGTTTACAGTTTTTTTCTTAATCACACCATTTACGACAGGTGAGCGCCGCACTCACCCTCGACTATCGGCCTCCGTACGGCAGGCTCGACCAACGGCGTGTTAATGAATAAATAATTCACGCCATACCATAGTAACTTACATCGTATTACATTTTTAAACAATGATGTATTGTACCAGTAAAATAGCCCGACTTTATGAATGAATTTTAAATTTAGCACGAAGTAGATCTCAGGGCAATACTGGATGAATTCTTGCTAGGGCTTGGTACAAGAGGCAAGTTCCTAACTTCAAGTGCACCTCACAGGGGTACATTATTGGTATCGTGCCTTTACTCACGACTACCTCAAACACTCCGGCCAATAATCCATTATCTCATGTTGGGCGGTCAAATAAATGTACTGAATCCCCACAATCAAGTCATCATGCAGATGGGAATGAGACATGGGTACATCATCATAACTCTGCGACCTGATAATAATATAAATATCCAGACTTGACCTATCATTTGAATATTTCATCCCATCCGACATAAGTACTCCTTCGCCTCCACCTACTTTTATTCATTCAATCAAATACCACTTACTTTTCATGTTTTGATGTCAGACATATATATCAATTCGGTACACGATACCTATCAGGGATAAAGATTGTGATAAGAAAAATATTTCCTTTTTTCGTTTTTTAACGTAGACTCAACTAAGGAAAATGCACAGCTTCTTTTCTAAGTTCATTCGCAAACCATCTCCGCTCAACTGTAGTCAATAACTAACAATAACCTTGGATTAATTCACTGTTCAACATGTACGTATTCCTACAAATGCCTCTTCAAACTATGAAGTGAATAAATATATAACAAGAATTCCAATCAAATCCTTATCACCTAGTTTATTGAAAAAAAAATGATTGTACTTAGAATGAAGTTACAAAATTATTTACATGTTCAATCGTATTCACTGAATTCCGAACCCTAATTAAAATATAGTAGATATTTCTTTAAATATTATTTACATTGTCATCGAAAAATATTATTATTTATCATTTAAGTATCTTTCAAATATCATTTAGAATTGATGGATCATCTTGAAGAATTATAAAAATGCCATGAAAGTATTATTTAAATACTAGTTAAATATCAAGAATGTCAATTTCATATCATTCAAATGTCATTTAGAGTCCTTGAAACATCTTGAAAAACTATTAAAATGTCTTCAAAGTATTACTTAAATATCAGTTAACTGTCCTTGATTTTCTCAAGATATCGGTTAAATATCTTTGGTTTCGGTTTTCTCAAGTTTTCTTAACATAACATATCGACGAAAATCAATTTAAAGTTAAGTATTATGTCTACTAAGTAAACTTATATATTCATAATAGGCCTATTCCTTGTAAATGTGTAGGATTAACCTAACGTAGCACTCGTGTGTCAACAAGCAAGTCATTCTCATGGTATTGATATACCTTGATTCAAAAACAATCATCAATCCGCGAAAAATTTCGAAGAAACTTGTATATGAAGGTCACCTATTTACGGACGGTAGTTATCTAAATTATGAAGACGTTTCCTACTTCCAATTATGACTTTGACAGGAAATCAACTTGGAGATAGCCTAACATGTAAAATTTCTCTAGGAAAATGTTGTTTGAACCATAAATGCGTTACTTCTAGGATATAATCTCGATGATCGTACACCAAAAACAGCCTGAAGGTCCAATAAGCTCATACAGTCGTATTCATATTCCATTTAACCCAACATGATACGCTACCGTATATCTCACATGGCAAGAACAACAACTTTAACCTAACATTAGCATTATGCTTCAAAAATATCACCAATTACTCATATAAACTCGTATTTCGCCGTATGCGCACCATACCTAACATAATTGCTCCTACTTCAATATTTCCATATATCCGACCAGTATTCTTGCCCAAAATATCATCATGTCAATGACCATATTAATAATTTCATTCAGTTAATTATTCGTTGCTCTACGAGTAGCGAAATGTACGTCTACTCCATTAAACATAATGTAATAGCATGTTATAGGATTACGATATTAAATAACACAAACAATTATACATCTCCTGTAATAAAGGCATGTATTAAAATCTCAGGCTTTATTACTCACGTTTGGTGACGATTAAACGTTATGTCATGTTGCTATGTCCTAGAGTACGATCTTACTTCTTTCTACATTGCATTGTGGTTGATTTGCACTATGAAATACATATATCTCCATCACAACGTTGAAAATACTGATTTTCAAAGCTTTCTTCAACTAAACAAACATTCCTATACATGGAGTATAAATTTGTGTTATCAAAGACTACCTAGATCCGTATTCCCACATGATTATATGGATTATTTATCAAAGACACTATCCATGGAGTTTAAATCTCGAAGACCACGACATTGACCTAGCTGTACACATACTTCAAATTAGACACACTATTATTCATTCAAATCTAATAATTTAACTACGTAAAATAACTACATGGAACTTCACTTATCTTGCTTTCGCTAACCCGCTGGGTTGGATTTCATCCTGGAACTTCTTCTTTGGCCAGCATCTCGCGTTCAAGTGCACGTCATTACTGGTTACTGGACTTGGGCCTCGGGCGTGCAGTACGGCTGGTCAGGGTACCTCCAGATTGCAATCCCATTTTCTTGATTTACTCTGCCATGGAGTCTCCGGTGATTACATGCG